>NW_015388386.1:49338-100050 GCF_001527695.2 Protobothrops mucrosquamatus
TCACCCTGAAGAGGGTGGCTGGGCGGTTATCTGATGACGCAATGAGGGTGGAGTAGTAATTAGACCTCGCCACCCTCATTGCCACAAGGTAGGATCTAACATGTATCCTTACCTGTGTTCGGTCGGGTTCGGTTCGGGTAGTCCTCCAACTGCTCTCTAGGCGTCTTTTCCGGCGTTTCATCTCTCTCAGCTCCTCAGTGAACCAAGGAGATTGGGAAGTTGAAAAAAGTCAAGATTAATTCAAAGGAGGACCCCTATTTTTTCCACTTACACATATGTCAACTTCTGAAAAGAGCCTGGCTGAAGCCATCTTTGTCATTCTAAGTTGCCACATAGATTGGAGGGGAGGGGGGAAGGAAAACGAAAGTATTGCTAGACAAAACACAGAACGGTCCCGTGGGAACCAAGGTCATTCCTGCAGGTGCTGGAAGGAGGAGCAAAGACAAATTGTGGAGCATGCCAATTACTTTCATTGGATTGTATGATCTATAGCACGGGTGTCAAACGTGCCGCGTCACATGATATGTCACGACGTATTGCAACTTTTTTTGCATTGCCGGAGCTGGGGTGGGCGCAGCATCCATATGATGCAACTTTGATACCCCTGATCTATAGCATAGTGGGGGGGATGTTATTTTTAGTTATACTGAATCTCTAGGGAAATTTCAGAGTTGGTTTCACTTTTGACTGTTGATATTATGTATCCAATAAACATGTGCTTTGAGGAAGCTTCAAGCCTTGGAGTTCTGATTTATTTGGTTTCATTAGTCGGAACCATGACACATACCCCCTTTGGATTATTGCTCCTCTTTTTCTGTTCCTTTTCTTGTTGCTGTTTCTTCACTATTTATACTGACATACTAAGTATGATTATGTGTGCCATGTCCTCCCTAATAGCCTTTCCATTTGTATAGCAAACCATAATTTAATGTTTCTTCAACCTCAGCCAAACCAAGCAAGCAAACAAAACCAACACTTCAGTGTATTAAATTTGAATAACTTTAGTTTCAGGTCAAGTTCATTTCTGTTCCTACAAATATCTATGTTTGCTTTTTCAATTTCTTATCCAAACTGTATAAATATATTATTGCAATGTAGCCTCAATGATAATGAACTGTCCATCCGTAGAAGCTTCTCTCTTTTTTTTTAGGAAACTCATTTTCATGTCATCAGTTTCTTCACCCACATTTTTTTAAAGTGCAAAAAGAAAAGAAGAAAAAAGTCTTACAACCTTTTTAAAGCAGAATTCTTTCATAAAATTAAGTATTAATGAAACTCAGCATCAGAATCCAAAGTATATTTCAGTAGAGTCCAAATATAGTCCAGATGTATCTCATATATGGTAATTACCAATATTTTATTGGAAATAATAACTTTAACAACAATAAAAATTAATATTCATTCAAATTCTCATTCTTGCTAAATATTCAGGTAGTTCTCAACTTACATTCATTTAGTGACTATTCAAGGCTACAACAGCACTGAAAAATGTGACTTATGACCAGCCCTTCCACTTACGACCAACAGAGCATGCTCACATGATCAAAATTTAGTCATCTGCCATTAATGTACAATGGTTGTATCCTGAGATTATGTCATCAAATTTTACGACCTTCCCAGCTGCCTTCTGGCAAGCAAAATCAATGGCAAAAGCTGGATTCACTTAAATAATTGCAGTGATTCATTTAACAATACGGCAAAAAGCTCATAAATTGGGTCTGACTTAAGTAATAACTTAACCACCAAATCAAGTGGGCCTTCTGGCAACCATAGGAGTTGCCATGATGCAGTCTTTTATCATATGAGTCATCCATTTGTTCATCTGACTCAATTTTCTATTGACTTACCATAATGCATTTTCTTCTACTATAATTTGATAAATGGGCATAATGTCCCTAGACTATAATTATAACATAGAGTTAACTTTAATATTATTACAAGCAAGTTAATTATAGACTTATAAATGCCAAAAATGGACCAAGCTGCTATCATATTCTTCTGATTCATACATATTTTCTCCATAAGATTATTTTTCAATGCTTATATATGTACATGTAATTTGGCTAATTCTTTCCATCACAGACAGCTGTGCAGATTAGTCCAAATAGGATATCACAATGTTGAATATCTCTTCCTAAGATTTATGCTTAAAAAAATGTTAGGATTGGATTACTAAAATTTTTAATAATGCACTACATTTTACTCTAGAAATGTTATCTTAACAAGGCAAATTAAGAGTTTGCAGATATTTTGCATCAAAAAATCATGTTAACAACTTTAATTTCCATATTTGAACAAAGGAAAGACTACTTGTGTGTAGAGCAAGCAGACAATGACAGCATGAAATTTACGGCAGCATTTGTTAGCATCTTGGTAAAAATTTACTGGAGTAGAAAAGCTTTAAAATCAAGTTTAGGAGAGTTCAAAAATATATAAAAGATAAATAATCAGCACAGAATATATGCAAATATATATGCAAATATAATTGTCTTATACTAAAATGCAGTAGAAATAATTTAAAATGGAATTGGTTAAAATACAATTTAAAATAAAATAAAAATAAGATACAATTTAAAATGAAATTGGGATAAAATACATTTTTAAAATTAAATTAGAATCAGATACAGCAATTTAATATGTAGATAGATAAAATATGATAAAATTATATTTCATTATCATGCCTACAATCTACTCCAATCAGTCTCACATATGCCGATCTCAGCCAAACCATTTTGCTCAGGTACTGTGCTATGTTAAATGTAATTTTCAAATTCGGCTGCACATAAGGTAAGTTATTTTGATATGGGGATCCCAATGGGTCATTCATTTAGTGTATAGGTCAGTGGTGGCGAACCTATGGCACGGGTACCAGAGGCGGCACTCAGAGCCCTCTCTGTGGGCACGCGTGCCTCGCCCCAGTCCTAGGCCTTCAGCTGGGTTTTATAAAACCTTTTCGCTTTAGGCCTCCACCGCCGTGTGCAAAAAAAAAAGATTCAATTAGTCAATTTCAACTTCTCGTGGGAAAAAAAAAGATCTTGCAAAATTGGAATTGATTGATTGAACGTTTTAATCCCACCCAGTCTGCCGTTACCACCGCGGCCACGCCCAACCAATGGGCCACACCCAGCCAATGGGCCACACCCACCCGGCACTCGACGATGCATAAGTGGGTTTTGGATTGCAGTTTGGGCACTCAGTCTCTAAAAGGTTCGCCATCACTGGTATAGGTCAAGGTACCTGTTTCTCACCCACTTATATAGGCAGCAGTCAAATAGGATGTGAGCCAGATCCTCGACCTCTTCCACTCCGCAAATGCAGAGACATCCATTATTGGGTATAGAGTGGAATCTCCCATATCTGACCATTGTATCAAACTGTTCAAATCTTGCTTGCGTGAATATTTCCCTAAAATGTTTTGGCAGTTGTAACTTCAAATAGCTGTCTGCGTGAAATGGCTGTTTTGCTCAGCCATTTCAAGTTACCCACCTTACTAAGAATAGCTATGTCATTTTGTGCTTCAATATCCTTAATTCTTTGGGCAGCTCTTTTTTTAGATCGTTCCCCTGTTACACAAGAGATAGGAAGGCCACAGCTTCTTACAAAATTTGTCAATTTAACGAACCAAGAAGTTTGTGATTGTAACTTTATCTGCTCTAGTAGGCATAACTTGGGGAGTCTATCACTCTCCAATTCATTAATTTTATGCCAGTAATTATATGTTCTGATTTTGGATAGAGCATGAATTGTATAGATTCCCAGTTCAGCTCTAACTGCTGCAGCAGATGTTCTTAGATCTACGCCCAAAATACATCTCAGGTGCTGGGACTGCGTTTACTCTAGTGTTGTAATTGGGTATATACCCCAAACTTCTGCTCCATACAAGAGCAGAGGAGTAACCTTAGCTTTATGTTCTCTGATTAATGGGACAAGGAACCCTGGATAACTATGATTTTTTAATTTAAGCAGTAGTTTCAAACGAGCCTTTGCTCTGAGTGTGCTCCATTGGTGATGGCAAGCCCAGGATCCAGTCTTGGAAAACGTTATGCTTACGTATACAAAAATGTTAACCTGTTCAGTTGGCTCACCGTCTAATTGCCATCTATGTCTCTCATGATGTTTTCCAAACACCATGATTTTTTATTTAGATTTACTGATGGTTAGGGAGTTGTCCTGGCAATAGGAGCTAATCCTTCTTAATACCCTGCACAATCCTACTTGTGGATATGATAATAGGATCATATTGTCAGCATAGAGCAAGCTGTTACAGTAGGTGTTTAGGATCATCAGCATATGTACCATGGGATTCTTCATTAACCCTGGCAGCTCATTAATGTATAGATTAAATAATAATGGGGCCAGGATACACCCTTGTCTTACCCCTTTATTTGTGTGAATCCTGTTAGTCAGGGCCCCATTAACCCTGTACCGCACTCTCAAACAAGTACTTGTGTAAAGGGCTTTAATCAAAGCTAGCAGTCTAGGTTCTATTTTAAGAGATGTCAATTTACTCCATAGTACTTCTCTGTTTACAGCATCAAATGCTGCTGTAAGGTCTATAAAAGCAGCAAACAGGGGTCTCCCCTTATAGGCATATTTGGCAATTAGATGGTTCAGAACAAAGATCAGTTTTGTCTAAAATCTGCTTGTTCTTCTGTGAGGATATGATTTTCCTCTACCCAGATTTCAATTCTATTCAAAAGGAATCTAGCGTATATTTTTGCTACAAGGTCAATAAGACTAGTGGGCCAATAATTACTAGGATCCTTTTTATTCCCTTGTTTTTATTTATGGGGACAACTATTGGCATCTTCCACCCATCTGGTATATGGCAGGTGTTATTTATATGTGTAAAAAGACCTGCCAGTACTAGACCCCACCAGTCGGAATTTCTTAAACAATTCTGCTGGTAAAAAATCTTTACCTGGGGCTTTATTGCTCTTTAGGCTTTTAATGATGGATTATATCTCTTTTACTGAGACTGGAGGCCAAAGGGGCGGAGTTCTAGTGTTTACTAAGTCACTGCTTAAAGACGGTGTCTCTACAGGTTCTATAGAAGCAAACAGACATTGATAATAATTCTCCCAGTCCTCAGCCAGGATTGGTATATCAAATGTAAATCTCCGTTCTTTAGGATTCCTGCCAAAATATTACTGAGTTATAACTTTTGGCAGCTTTTTTTCTTTAATTTTATGAGTTTTTTATATTCTCTTCTTATATGCAGCATCTCAGCTTGTATATGAGCAATAGGACTCCTCTGAGCGAGTCTCATGGCTGCCTTCAGTTTCTTTTTCAACTACCAGCGTTCAAAATCAAACCAGCGAGACCTACCCGCACCACAACTTTTAGCAGGGGGTTTAGTTATTAGGTATTTCTTCAGCATATTACAAAGATTAAAAAATGCTTTGGAGACTGATAGCCAGTTGGTAGTAGACGATTGTATTGTTCTAGCCCAGTTAACGGCATTCTCTGTTTTAAGACTGTCTGATATTGCCTTTGTATCAACTTTAGCCCAGATTAATCTTTTATTTCGGGTCACCTCTAAGTTTTTAGTGAGCCATCTGTTGGCCATATTATATGATCTTAAGTCTGAGCAACCTTGTAATGTTACACTCACAGGCTGATGGTCACTTTCATCGCCTAAATGTATGGTAACCTCTGAAAAGAGGTCAACTTTATCTCTTAATACACAGAAGAGATCTAGCACACTGCTTGAATGGGCTGAGTGGTATGTGTATGGGTATATATAGTTATTATCTTTACCTCCCAAGATCTGGAGATTACTTTTAGAAATCAAAGAAAGTAGGAACAGTCCGGCAGTATTACTTTTGTTGTCTCTAGAAAGCCACTGTGGATGATTATTAAGAAATTCCTTTGGGAATCCTTTCTTTTGAACAAACTCATGCAAGGATGGACCTAATTTAGCATTAAAATCTCCCAATAATATAATTATGGATTGGGGATACAGTAACATATATAATAATAATAATAATAATAATAATAATAATAATAATAATAATAATAATAATAATAATAATAATAATAGTAAAGTTGGAAGGGACCTTGAAGGTCATCTAGTCCAACCCCCTGCTCAGGCAGGAAACCCTATACCATTTCGGACAAATGGCTGTCCGGACAAATGGCTGTCCATATCATCCAGAATGACTTCTAAACATGTCCAATAGTCAGAGTTATAATACAGGGATGTGTTTGGAGGAATGTATATGTTTACCAATATTAATTCAAACTCTCATATCTAAATTTCACAGCTAAAAAATTCAAAAACTTATCTTCATTATATAGTTTCTCCCCCTGCCATTGCAATTCTTGCTTAATAAAAATACATAGACCACCAGATGGTCACCCTTTGTTTTTTGGGCGGGGGAGCCCATCCCTGAAAATCTGGAAGTTGAACTAATTCATCCACTTCTGTTAGCCAGGTTTCCTGAATGGCTATTACATCAAATTTAGATAAGAAACTACTCACTAGTCCACTGTCAACCACTTCTTTCCAGCCAGCTATGTTCCAAGTCACAATTTGTATAGGAGTCACGAAAGCAGGATATTCTGACTGGGTTGGTTGAATAGGGAGTAAAGATACCAGATGCCAACTTGTTTTTGGAGCTGGATCAATGTTGACTATACTTCCTGCGTAAATACAGTTATTGTGAAATACAATATTCCTCCTTGTAAGTTATAATTGTTGCTCTTCTTTATCTTGATTACTGATATTCTCTTGATTTTGATCTAAGACTGGCATTTCTACTGATGTACAAGGATTCCAATCCTCATTCTCATTATCTAGTTGTCATATTGGATCGTTAATTTGGAGCTGTACTGTTATGTCCTTTTCCTTTACTTTTTGCTTTGGACTGACACGCCTTCTCTTTTTATTTGTTGGGGATTTGGTGCTTTCAGAAACCGAGCTTGATCAAAGTTCCACAGAAGAGCAGCTAGTGGAGAGCAGAGTGTTCTGCTGTTGCATTAGTTGCCGATTTCAACATTGAACTAATTATTCCAATTTTCTTTAAAATCAACTGTTAATCTCCTGGGCAAAGGGTGGCAAACTGATGGATTAATTCTTCTTCATCATCCATTAACTGTAACTGTCCATTAAGTAGATCTGAGTTCTCTTTTTTATTATCCTTATCTTGTTCTATCCTTATTAATAGAGGGATTCTTTGCCTGGCCGTTAATGGTTTGGAATTTTCAAGGATGGAGTCAACCTCTCTCTCTAACTTAGCTCTCTGCCCAGACTTTAGAGAGGCTGAATTTGGGTGGTATAAAATACCCAAATTGGCTGAATACAATATTTCCTTAGAAAGCTTTCATGCCTAAGCAACATTGATGGAAGAACAATCTGCCCAAAGATTAACAATATTTTTTTACAACCATGTCTGCTGGGGAGCCATGAAATCTCTGTTAGTTCATTAGAATATATCCTGCAGTGGACTTCTGGTTTTGCGTGGTAGCGACCAGTCATGGGCTTGCAGATTCTCCGCATCCCTGCAGCTAATTTCGGCCTGCCTGGGGACCCTAAATGGTCTAAGTCGCCCCGGAGAGGTGACGAAGAAAGAAGGGTGCTCCAGCGATTCTGGAATGGCAGGGGCTGTTCCGTTCAACTTGGGGAAAGCCTTCTAACCCGACAGGAGAAAGGCTGGCCGTATTGCATCGACCAGCCCAAGCTACTAGCAACCAAAGTCCAAAAGCACTAACCAGCACAACTGTGAACAGCATCCTTGAAACTGGGTGAGGAATTCGATCTTCTCTTTTCTATTCTACATTTAATTTCCTGGAAAAGATCCCCAAGAAGCAGAATACCTCTGAAAGGGAAGGAGAGGGATTTCTACCCCACCCTTATACTAACAGAAGCAGTGAATTAATCTTTTTATGGAGGGTCAAAATATATGGAAGTGAAATAAATATAAAACCTGAAATTTAAAACTTAAATCTGGATAAATCTAAAATTGTTTGAATGGTTAAGACTCTCATTTTAAAGATAATTGTTTATTTTGGAAATTGAAAGACAAATAGTTGCTAACACCTAGTGGTGGATGAAGACTATGACGTACAACTTGCCAAAACCTGGGAAAAGCTAATGTGTGTTTGTGACCTTCAAAGTTTTAACAACAAAGAACAGTTGTGATAAAAAAAAAAAAAGACAATAATCTGGGCTGAAAATTTCAGGAAAAAAAATCTTTTTTGAACTATTTGGATTACAAATATTTATTTAATTGGGACTCTAAAGGTATTTGCAGAGAAAAGAAAGGAAGAGGAAAAACTCAAATTCTTGGCCATCATGGAACAGAGACATGTGGAAAGAACATGTCAAGAAACATAAATACTTCACAGGAGGAGATATATAGTATATTGCAACTAATTCAAAAAACAATGACTTTAAACCACAAAGAAATCCAAAATAAGTTTGAAAATATAAATCAATATATTTCTAAGTTAACTCTACAACAAAAAAAATCCCAGAAAACAACAATAGAGAAGGAGCAGATAAAATAGATAAATGGATATAGAATTGAGAATAGAGACTTAAAGATGGAACTTAACAAAACAAGAAAACGTGATTTAATCCTAGTGGAAAAATATTCACAAGAATTGAAAAAAACAACTTATCCCTTAAGGCTACAAAATAAATCTGAGGACAAGAAAACAGATTGGATAAAATGGACTGCAGAGATGTCAGGAACATCGGAAAGAAAGGAAATGATAAGAGAAGCAGAGAAAAAGAAAAAGAAAAAGAAAAAGATTTTAAACAAACGTGGAAAGATAGAAGCCCTGTACAAAGATACTTTGTGTCATGCCCACCCACGCTGCCATGACTACCAGAGCCACGCCCACTCGGTGGCCACACCCACTCGGTGGCCACACCCGCCCGGCACCCGGCGATGCATAAGTGGGTTTCGGGTTGCAGTTTGGGCACTTGGTCTCTAAAATGTTTGCCACCACTGGTATATCCAATTTATGCTTCCTTTCAGACTTTCTTTCAGAGTCACTTTTTGCTTTTACTATTACATTTTGGTGGACAAATTCCAAGAAGCAAGGAAATAACTGGAATCAAAATTCAGGGAGAACACTACAAAATGCTGTGCAGGTAATGCAGTATTAACAATTATGCAATCACAGAGCTCCATAAGGCAGTTGATGAAAACAATAAAAGACCATGGCTAAGTCCCCAAATACAAAATTAATGAAAAGAAAATGAAGATAATAAGATATAACCTCTGAAAAAGAAGACTTTTAAAAAAATTGTAAGATTCAAACAAAAGAGGTGTATTTTTATGTCCTAACTTTAAATTACATCATTGAGCAAGCTGTCTGTCTTAAATAGCAGAATAAAAAAAAATCCCTGAACAGTACATTATAGTCAGTTATAGGAGATGGCTTAGCCAATTACCGTAGTTTGGTATAAAGAAACAGAAAAAAAGAGTCTGAAGATATATATTATAAGACAGAGTTTATTAAAAAATATGGAAGCTTCTAAAAACAACGATCCATCCAATGACCTCAATGTTAACACATTTGCAAGTGTCCTTTACTTCAAGGACAATTATTGTAACAGATATTTAATCATATATGTCAATATGCTACATCCAGTCTCAGGAAACAAGGTAAAGACGTATCATGAACAGCTTAAAGAGGGAATGGAATTAATCGCTGTTTACGCTTTTACAAATAGTTTAAAAGTTTAAAATAGTTTTTTATCAAAAGAATTTTTTAAAAAATGATTTCCAGAAAGAAGTACACTGAGAAAGATGATCGTTTAAACCACTTCTGCAAGCATATATTTAAGCTGTCATTGAAATATGCAACAGAAACAGATCAAAAAGAAAATTGCCTGATAAAGAGAATGCAAAATTTCAAAGAAGTAGTAATGACAATAAAACAGTAGGGAAAATGCCAACTATAATTTCAGAGGAGGAAATTATATAAAATGTTTCACAGATGTTATGTAACTTGTCAGTGATTACCAAGATAGAAATATCATGTGATAACAAATTTTAGAACATTTTGTCACGTGCTGGCAACTGGACTTCCTTGTTTTTCTTTAAAAACGTTTCACTTCTCATCCAAGAAGCTTCTTCAGCTATGACTGGATGCTGGCAAATGGAAGGATTTATATTCCTTGCAGACAC
This sequence comes from Protobothrops mucrosquamatus, assembly GCF_001527695.2. Lineage (NCBI taxonomy): Eukaryota > Metazoa > Chordata > Lepidosauria > Squamata > Viperidae > Protobothrops > Protobothrops mucrosquamatus. The sequence goes on from NW_015388386.1 coordinate 59,484, forward strand.
TTGATCATTTGCATTCTTTTAGAGAGTCATTGAGGCCATTTACCTGTGTCCTCAGGGTAACCTGAGTAGTGCAAATATGTGTGGAGCTTTCTTGGCTGCAGATGTTTGTGTCCCTTCACTATTGAAGACAGGCAAAGGCTGTTGGGGATGAGTCTGTGTTGTCTGCATCCCAAACCGAAGTGCAAATAGTTCCTGTAGTCTACAATTGTGAACTGCTAGCAGACATTCATAATAGAAGCATAACTAAATAGAAGCAGAAATGGATCTCTTCTGTGTGGCATAGACAGATTCAGACATTTTGAGTACTGTTTTTAGGAAAAGGGTTAAGAAACCAATTAAATGAAATTACTTAAATGAATTCTACTAATTACCTCCACTGTTTAATATTTAAAACACAGTAATTAGGTATTGGTTAATATTTGGAAAAAATAAATGGAAGGAAATAAAATAATGTGTTTCAAATGTTTCATAAATGTTACTTTTGTTTTACTGTTGCTTATCTTTGCTTTTTCTATGTTTATTCTGGTGTGATTTCATTTTAATTCTGTCAGTATTTGCAATTAAAAAAACTACTGTCTAACAATAAAAAGAAAAAAAGTTTTCACAGTGGCAAGAGCAATTAACTAGGGATATGTATTGTTTTTAGACTTACAAGGAACAAAAGTGATCAGGCTGCTTCCTATAGAAGATCCTGTCTAGTCATATCATCCACAACTAACCAGGTCAAGACAAATTTTGATTAAATCTCAATAAATCTCCTTCAAATCTGTATCTTGAACAGCTCCCAGTGGGCATTCCTTGCTAGAGCTTTCTCATTATTACAACTATAGAGGACTATTGTTACAGCAGGGAGCTAAATTCCTCTTAATCTCTGAAGATAGACAATGCTCATTATGTGGTTGAGTTTCCATGAAGGGAAACTCATCATGGAGAAGATGACAAACCATCTGTATTTCAATATTTCTAATTTCCTTAGGGCAGGGGTGTCAAACTTGCAACATCGCGTGACGTGTTGTGTCGTGACATATTGCGACTTTTTTTCCATTGCTGGCAATGGGGTGGGCGCGGTTTCGCCATGACACATCCAGCCTGCAGGCCGGCAGTTTGACACCCCTGCCTTAGGGTATTGGATGCTGCTGAGACAAAGGTTATGACAAAGTTCCTGTGAATAACTGAATGTAATGCAGTTCATTATATTAGCCATTTTGTTTCTGTATTCCATAAACAACAGATTTTTGCCTTTCTTATGGTGTGTTTAAATGTGTTCTGTGTAAAAATAATTTTGTCTGTGGGTGCATATGATCTTATATGCAAATGAAGATTTAGTTTAAAATTGGCTTCCCACATATTTCCAGGGTATTTAAAAAAGTACTGACCAGTGATTCAAATGCTGATTCTTATTTCTTCCCCTACTTTTAAGAAGGCTGTTCAACTTTTTTAAAAATTAAGGCCCACTTTCCTTCTATAAAACACATTGTTATTTATCCCCCAATTAATCTCAGTTGGTATGTTCTCTACAAAGCTTGGTTTCAAATGATTACATTGTCTAACCATTGCTTTCTCTAATAAATATAATTTTTATTCATTATTAGAAACTTGAATAAATGAAAATATGTTACACTCTTAGTTCAACAATATCAAGATCAGTTCACTGGTATAAAAATAACCTTTCATCTCTGTGATCTATAAAAAAGGAAATAACCTGACTTATCCAGAGTTGTATAGGCCTTTTTATTTATTGAACATAGGCTACAAATTGTTTACAGCAGCAAGGAAAATAAATGAACTTACAACTAAATTATTACATGTTGATTCAAATGTTTTCTTTTTCAAAGAAATATAGGAGAACCAGGGTCAGATATAACTCAAATGTTGTTGCTTACACAAAGAGAAAGTGAGAGATTTTTCTCAATGCAGAGAAAGCCTTTTATAATTTGAAATAATTTTTCATGCTTACAACTATGGAAAACATTGATTGTGGCTTTAACATTTTTAGATGGGTTCAGAATATTTAGCAAAACCAAACTATAGTAAGCACGTTTTTAACACCAAAATATATCATAATGAAGAAGTTAAGGCCAGGTTGTCTCCTTTTTATTATTGATAGGGAGCTATTGACAAAGTCAAGAATGTAACATTTTAGGTTCCTAATAGCTGAAAACATTTTAGAAACTGTAGAGAAAAGAGGATGAATTTGATGGACCAGAGAAAAGATATGTTACCAAGGCATATAACAAAAAGCGTATCATTGCTTAACTCCCAATAATAGAGGATTACAAAAATGTCTTAGGCAAACGACCCCCTATTTCATCTAAGTGTAAAAGAGGGAATTATCCCTTATAGTATAACTGTATTATTGAATTATTAAGTGATCTGGGGAACTGCTGGCAGAGAACGGGAGTGGTGCATTTGCATTTTGTTTCTATAACTTCATGGTGCTTTTTCGTGGCAGGGCAGCATCCGATCGCCAAGTCCCTCCAATGGCTAATGTTCCTTCTGATTGCATCACTGTCTCTAGTGGGACCTCCCAGGCTTTCGGTCTGGGTCCGGCCGCAGGGGCTGCACTCTCCGCCTAGGCTGTAGCCTGCTTTCCATCCACTGTCACTGCGCTGAGGCTCGCGGCCGATTCCCTCTTCTTCTCCTCCATCTCGAAATCTTCCCTGAGACTTTGTCATCCTCCCAAAGTGTTAGGTAGGCGACCGGGGCTCAGGACCCCATGTTTTAAAATAAATTGGAGTCTTGGTTTAATGTCATGGCTCCGATAGATAAGACCAGTAAAAGAGAACTCCAAGGCAAAAAGTTTCCTTAAAGAACATATTTATTTGGCTACAAATTTGGCACAAACAAAAGTGAAACCAAGACTGAAGTTCCCTCCCAAAGGTTACAATGTTACAAAGTTGAACTTCCCACTCCAGTAATATGTCATAAATCACATTCCCCAATTAACTACTTGAGCGAGCTTTCTAACGGAAGCTTCAGCTCGCTAAAATTCAATCAGCAATGACCTTGGTTCCCACAGAACAATTTATTGTTTTGACTAAGCTAAAAAAATACTCATCCCCCCTCCCATTTCTGTGGCAACTGAAAACGAAGGGAAAATGGCTTCAGCCAAATTCGCTTGTAGTGTTGAAAAGGTATTATGTGATCTGGCACTCCCATTATTTGGCCAAGTACCCCTACAAAAACATTGAAAGCAAGATGACATTTTTTTAGACTAGGTGATGTAGGTGTTTGTTACTATACCTGGATGATTAAAAAGATGGGAATCTCAAGTAAAGCATAATTGGATAGAACTGCTTGAGGAGCTGCCAAGAGATGTGCAGGAGGAGTGGGCGGTCTGGAGATGTTTAAACAGATTGCACACTGGTCTGGCTAGAATTAAAGATTACATGGGAAAATAGGGATTTCTCCCTCAGGATAAAGGTATTTATTATGAATGTGGCATTATTCAAACTATCCATCTTTTATAGTGCTCTCTAGTACTGACTTACATTCAGAAAAACTTGCTGGTCAGAAATATCTCTGCCATTAACATGGCCCAGTACTGGGATAGAACTATATAAATCTATATTTTAGTAAAGCTTTTAATTTTAAAAAATATTAAATTAATAATTTCTCCTTTTCTAGTTCCTGCATTTCTGACACAAGATAAGATGAGTAAGTAGGATCAATAAGGATAAAACTAAAATGTTGACATGGAACATAACTGAGGAAGAAATGCAAAGCTTGTAGCAAATAACAGGACTTAATATTACTGCTAAAATAGTTAAATATCTAGAAATCTTTTTTTTAAAAAATATTTATTTAAAATAATTATTCACAGATCTAGAAAAATAAAATGGCTGGTAATATATTTTGTTACTTAATTTAATGAAATATTAAGAATGTTAACCTAATTCTATAATGCTTGTTAATTCTTTTATTTTTCTCTCCTCTTATTTGCCTTTTTATTTTTTATTTTCAAAAATTCTTTATAAAAATATATTTTTTGAAAAAAATGAAAAAGAATTCTATATTCTATATTAAGATATAGAAAAGGATATATATATTTTTGGCAGTGTTCTGTGTTTTAAGTGCATTTAATTGATTTTTTAAGATTTTTATCCTATTCTCTTTTTTTTCATATACAAGTCAACTAGTCAAGGCAGTAAACATACTAATACTTCCTCTTCCTCTTATTTTCCCCACAACAGCTATGGGAGGTGACATGGGCTGAATGACTGGTTCTAAGTCAATTCAAAGTATAAAGGTAGATGTAGATATTAATTACATATGTAGTACACTTGTGCTAAAGAAATTACATTTCTTCAGGCAAGTTCCAAAGAAAATCACTTTCCCAGAATAGATGTCTATGGAGTTTCTCAGTCATCCAGGTCATGGTTGTCTCAAAGGTGCTTTTTCAAAAGGCATTTGGACTTCCTTTGTTTTGCTTGAAGCAAAACAAGCTTCAATCAAAACAAAGAAAGTCCATTTCTTTTTGAAAAAGCACCTTTGGGTTTCCCAAAATAGGTTGGTCAAAATAAACCCTATACCTTGGCAGTCTTATAAAAATCTCCAAAACAAAACTATAGCATACATCCTATGAAGTATATTGATGAAAGATATTTTACACAAATGTTTATGACAGGATGTCCATTTTAGCACCTATTACTTGAATTTGAACTTCAACAAACTGATAATAATTATGCTAATCTGTTTTATTTGAGAAGAAAGAATTAAGTTTTCATTGCAAAAAAACAGTTCTGCAGAGAGTAAAGAAAGGAAGCTACCAAAGGATTCCTGTTTTAAGAGAAATAATTAAAACAAGATTTGGTAAGACTGAAATATCCATCTGTATTCCATTTACTCTTGTGCTGCAGAGAATAGGGGGAAGTAACCATGCTGATGTTCAGGAATGAGACAGAGAAGAAAAGGAAGAAGACAGTATCCATCAGAAGTAATAAGGATTCTTTTGTAAAACATGCTGATTAAATAAATGTTATGCTGACTGGATACTTTTGCATATTTTGTTCTTGGGATAAAATTATAAGGATACAGTTTATCTTCATTGAAAAGTTTACAAAAAAAATTTCTTAACTATATTTCCTTCATAATTTATATGCAAATTTGTATTATCCTGAGATATCCAGTATGAGTGTACATGGGTCTTATAAAAATAAATTTGCCTTCTGTTGTCAGTTTAGGAAGGTTGGAGAAAATATATTTAAATATATACCATCAGTCTTATAGTTGTGATTTTCAAATCCACTTTCAGATCAGTCTTGCTTAATAAAACTTGTTCCTCTTCCATAACATATTTTAAATATAGTCCATAGAGGCAGACACTTTTAAAATTAGTATTGGGATCCATTTTCAAAAGTATCCTTTAACACAGACATGTCAAACTCACAACGTCACATGACGTCGCACAACATATCGGAGCTTTTTCGCTATTGCCGGCAATGGGGTGGGCGCGGCTCCGGTATGATGAAACCAGCCCGCGGGCCGACAGTTTGACATCCCTGCTTTAACATATCCAATGTTATGATATTTTGTTCCATTCTATATTACTAACTCAAATTTAAGCAGTCTTCTTTAATTGTAACCTAATTTCTTCTAATTCCCCCTAATGTCCAATTTTCAAAGTCGTATCCTATCATATGGGATTGTAAAGAAAGTGTAATTAAAAGCATTTGAGGATACTAAGAAATGAAGACAGGCTGTATGAAAATCAATTTGTGACCAGATTAAATCTCTTGGCTAAAATATTTTCTCATGTACAGTACTGGCAAGTGCAAGTTTTCCAGTAACAAAGTTACTTAGGAAATCAGTAAACCACAATTTTCTTAACATTTCTTGGATGTAAAGATTTTAATTGGTTTATCTTGTACAAGAGTTGTTATAGACATGACATTTTAAATGTCATTAGTTGAGCTTTCTACTTTAATATCTAAGTGACTCTATTTTATGTTGAGGCAATTTCTGCCAACTAGTCATTTAGATTATATTGTTCACACAGATTTCTTTTTGATGAGATGCAGTTAGTCTGTTTTATAACAGTCTTCATTGGAATAATGGATGCAAGCTAAGAATGCCTTTTAGTACACCACTTTGTTTATTTGGAATGAACCCCCATAATGTCTGTTGCTTAAACACCTACCCCAGTTCTTTTTGTTCTTGGTAACAACCAATCAGGTATGGTTTTTGGTAAATTATATCGCACCATATTATTTATTGGAGACACATTCTTCATCTGGCTTCTCTGATGAGACCTGTTCATTATGGTAGAACCTTTGGCATAGCTCTCATCCTCCTTGGAGCATGCAAGCCCCATATTCATGTCAACGTAATGCCTCATTGGGGAATTATTATTATTATTATGGTTCTTCACAGAGTCAGCCAGATGTTCAGACCTGATTTGACATTTTGGCTACCTATTGCCTCATTTCCAAGGACTTGGGATAGGCAGATCTGGATGTTTGGTAATGTTACAGATATCATCACAGGATGTAAACTGTATATCATCGCAGGTTGTAAGCTGTATTTTATTATTGTTGTTATTGTTGTTTGTTGGATAGGCAGCCAGATATTCAGACTGGATTTGGTATTTTTGTCTACCTGTTGAGTCCTTTCCAAGGACCTGGGATAGGCAGATGTGGATGTTTTTGGGTTTTTTTAAATAAATATTTTATTAATTTTCTATTTTTACAGTCAAGTGCTTAATAGACAACGTGATGACTGAGTCTATTAGTAATTCTGTGGTACATGTAAGCTTCTTCAAACTAAACCCCATATTACACCCTCCAATACATCCTCTCTTCTTCTGGTAATAAACAATTTTCCACAGTAAGCAAATACAATTCTTAATGTTGTTAGCAAATAAACAGTTACATACATTTGTTACATTTTTCTAATAGTGTCAATAATATCAGTTTAGAATATCTTTTCCAATCAAAACATATCTTAATTGCATTTGTACTCAATATCCATTTATTCAGTCCATATTCTATTTTCGCTTTTTTCAGTTTTAATTTCCCATCCATGTTCAAAATATTCCAATCATTTATAATTTCAAAACAAGTTATATTTGGGTAATCAAAAGCTTCCCTTATTCAACGTTCTTAGCATATTCTTATTATCCTTTTCATACCAAGATATGATATTCTGATTACAAATCCTGTCTATCTAGTTATAATAATATTTCTATTTCTAGCAATCTATTCTTAACCATATTCAAACATCTAATTGGTAATATAACATCCCCTCTAATAAGTCAAAGCTTCTGTATCCTTCAGTCTTTCTCTAGCTTTCTTCCTTTGCCAACTAGCTTTCCAAGTCAGTGCATTTGGATCATCAAATAATTCTTCCTCTATTCTTGTGTATGTTATTTGAAACAAGAGAAACAATTTAGTTAAAGTATTTTTGGAAGAACTAGTCTGTTTATATTCATTAAACAGCCTCCCTCCTTCTCCAATTCCCCATAGTTCTATTAATGGCTCTATCTTCCATTCCATCAGCTCTCCTTCCTTATCCTTCCCATGCCTCCATTCTGTGCTTCATTTGGTATTTCTTGTAGGCCAGTTTGGTCTCTCCAGTAGACTGTAAGCCTTCCTGGTATACAAACTTCAGTGTATCTTTTACACTGTCTTTCAGATATTTCTTCAATGCACTTTTTTCTTCTTCAACCATGTGATGTACTTGCAACATTCCATGCCCAACTATTTTCCTTGGTAGGTAGAGTCTATCTATGTAGCTGTGAGGATGAAGGGCATGATTTATTATTATTTTTCTGGTCTTCTTATTCATGGCTTTTAGTTCTGCTTGAATCCAGTTCTTTCATTTCAGCTTCCTTTTTATTCTTATCCACCTCCTTTAACCAAGCTGTGACCTTGTTATATTTCTTTGGGTTATGCGCCCAGATCAGTATTATTTTTTCCTTGTCAGGACTGATTGATTCACTGCAGTTTCTCCATTGGTGGATTAGTAGAAACATTTCTGATTTGATTGAAATTGGAAGGTCTGTCTATAATTTGCAATTTGAGCTTCATATCTGCTGATCTTCTTGGCTATAGCTGTTATTTGCTGCTTTAATATTTCCAGTGCTTCTTTGATCTTCCTTCTAAGTGATATTTCTTGATTAAGTATTGTTTGGTCTTCTTATTCTTCTGCTTCTTTTCTTACGTCTATTCTAGCTTACTTGCATCTGATCTCAGCTTGCCAATCTTATTTTTCAGTCTAATCTTCCATTTTGGTGGTATACTATTTAGCTTTTTTTCTTCTTTGTTATATTGGATCCCAGATATCCATTTATAACTGCAGCTGGGCTGTACATTAGTTAGTTTGTTTCTTGCAAACAAATATCTGGGAAAATGATTGGCAAGCTGAGCTGGTCTTTATATTTGATACTGCAGTGTTGGCATCTTTTAATGTTTGTGCTAGCTGTTTCTTTGGAACAAGCTTTAATGCAGGCAACCTTATTCTGATATTTTTGTACTATTCTAGACCTCAGTTATTTTTTGTTTCAGTTCTTCTGCTTCTTTAATTAGAGGGCTTTCTTTCTGAAGTAGAGGAAAGGGTGCCGAATTTCTGAAAACAATTCTATATCTCTGCTGGATTCCTCTACTGCTAGCTCCCCCTGTTTTGTTTCTGCAGTCTGAGTTACTCCTGGCTTTGATTTTCTGCCCTGGCTAGACCTTTGTAGTTCTTTCAGTTTTGTGAATACTTTATTTAGTATTACAAATCAACATTGATCTGCCAGCCTCTATTCTGTTATTTCTGATTCTGGATATTCTTTCCAGAACTGGTGCATTTATTTCAAATATCCTTTCCTTGATCTATAATAACAAATCATTATTTCTTTATTTTCAATCACTGTATATTTATGATGGGTAAATACCTTTTCTTCCAGTAGTTCTGCAGCTGTTGGCCCTGGTGTTTAGCTAACAGTCCTGTAGCCCATTTTTCACCAGATTTCCAGGAACTCCAGCATCTAGGGTGGTCGTTGTTAACCTAGGTGACAACCAAGCCGGTATGAATTTCTGTAATTTACATCTCACTATATTTTTTTTATGGAAGAGACACTTTTTGTTTGACTCCTCTGATGAGACCTGTCCAGTATAGTTGAACCTAGTTCTCATCTTCCTCAGAGCACACAAGCATGTCAAGGTAGTGCCTCACTGCAGGATTATTTTTATTATTTATAAACTGAAGGATTATTAGTGTTATTATTATTACAAAAGTAATGCCAGATTCTTATTTATGATCAGCACAGTAGGAAGTGGGAAATTCTATTTTCTTTCATGAAATTCTTTAAGATACTGAAAATAAGAAGCATAATACCATACTCTGTTTTCTAACAGTTAAAACCAGGATGGTCAAAGAGTTTTGTGCTGTTAACTTTGGATGTTATTGCACATCAAAACCAGGAAAACATCGAAAAGTTCTATATGAGTAAGAAAATAGTTTTAAACCTGAATATGCTACTAATTAAATTATAGGGGATGAGGGCATGTCTTTAGGTGTTAAGTGGAACACATCAGATGAGAAGTTGTATGAATGAATGCAATTTATTTTCAGAAACAAATTAGTCTTAACTGGAAAAACTGAGTTTTCTTGCAATGTCTTTCTTCAGTAATGCTTTACAATTGTTGCTGAAAGAAAAGGCAAGAAAGAACACTGAAACTAAAAAGCCTGGAAAAATCTGCTCTGAACTAACATTGGCTTTTATCTCTTTTCTTTGATTTGTTTGGATTGTATTTCTTCCTTCTATTCTACATTCTGCATAACGTATCATCCTGAAAAAAATATTATTTGTATTATCATCTTTACTAATATTTCCAGAAATGCAGTCCCATGAGATGCACTTTAGGTTTACTATGGGCTGGATTGTAATTGTCCTTTCTAGATTTTATTTCAGACTAGGACTAACAAAATTATTTTTGTGAATATATTCTTCAAAAACTAATCTAAAAGCTATGATCTCATTATGCATGAAAGAGATATAGAATTAGTTTGAGTGTTCAAAATGTTGTTAAACATTTCTCATTAAATTTGGGTGTTTATTTATAAGTGATAAATTAATGAATAATATTTAAAAACTTCCACGGTTGATGGAATGGTTAGAAGGTTCTAATTATGCAAATATTTTAAAGTATTTAATTTTATTAGGACTGCGAGCAAACCAATAGCCTATAATGTATAGCTATTTAAAGTGATGTGGTTGCCCATCAGACACCATCTGTGCAAACACCCATTTTCTGGCTTTCACTCATCTTAATGAACTGCATCTCTGCAATACTTTTTCTGCTGGTTTTAATATGTAGATTTTGAATTATTTATCATTCTATTTCTTAGTTTGCATCATTCATAGTTCTCCCTCAAAACCTCTCTTGCCTTATTCTTGTTTAAAAGCAATACTTCTTTAAAAATTAATCTTCAGTAAACATATTTTTGCATATATTTTTGTTAGAAGCCAAGCCCAAAAAAAATAGATGATTGAGTGAAGGGGAATTAACTTTAGCATAAAGATTCTTTGAGTTGAATGAAAACAAGATAGGAGTGAAATCTTAAGAAGTTTAACATAATTGGGTCTGTGAAAATAAAACATATCTCTTCTTCGTGTTTCATTATGGAATAATTTCCACTTTTTCTTTAGAACCTGGATTTGCCTTTGCTGTATTCGTCTATACTAAAAAGCCACAAACATGGCACAGCTGTAACACAAATGTAGATGCCATCTGTATGTTACATCATTTACTTATTTACAGAATTAGTAGACAGGTTAATATTCTGGCTCTCTTCTAAGAACCAAGCTTTAGGGGGAGCTTTCTTCATATTATTTCCATAGCAACAATTTAGTGAATTAGGTTGTGCTGAGAAAGAATGACTGGGCTATAATATCCCATTGAGATTCTATACATGAAGATATTGAGGTGTTGAGTCTAAACTTTAAAATGGAAAGTACCCTATAGGGGCAGCAAAACTAACTTATGGAAAGTTTTGGGATTTTATCATATAGAGCAGGGGTCCCCAACCCCCAGTCAATGGACTGGCACCGGGCCGCAGCATGCCAGAAACCGGTCCATGCAAACAAGCAAAGCCCCATCTGCAGGATGCAGGAAGCATGTGAGATCACACCCCAGAAAAACCTCTCTCCATGGAACCAGTCCCTGGTGCCCAAAAGGTTGGGGGCCTCTGATATATAGACTGAATTCTCACAAAGTCACATGACGAATAGCTATTTTGTCCTGTTTAAAGTTATTTTATTAAATTAGATTGTTTTAAGAAAGAACAATTGGAAAGTCACCGAGCATAATGTTTGGTCTACGCTATTTTTAAAACTATGCACCACATACTTTCCAGTTTAGTAAAACTAAAACTGGAGCTCTCCTATCAATATAACACAGTTATATTGACACAGCATTTCAAGTTTTTTTTAAAGAAAAGTAGCTTCAGTGAACTTCTAGAAAGAACATGTTCTTGATTATCCAAGACGAGTACTACTCTGAAGTAATTCAATTTTGTTTTCCTCCACAGGTCATGCAAGTAGTGAGGGAGCAGATAATGAGAGCACTGACCACAAAGCCTAGTTCTCTGGATCAGTTTAAAAGTAAACTTCAAAATCTGAGCTATACAGAAATACTGAAAATCCGCCAGTCTGAGAGGATGAACCAGGAAGATTTCCAATCTCGTCCAATTTTGTAGGTTTCTTTATTTTTTCTCTTCCTTGCAACAAATACAACTGATGTTTGTGACTTCTTCAGGAATAACCCCAGGAAGTTATGTAGGACATGATTTAAAGAAAAGTTTCATGTTTGCTTAGAATGCATTCATGTTTATACGAATAAACAAGTATGGCCCATTGTGTATCCAAAATACTTTTTTCAAATTTTGTGGTTATTGGAAGTCAAATGATGTGATAGATAGACAGACAGACAGAGACAGACAAGTAATGCATTTTCAGCAAATGGTATTTTGACATTTTCCCCTGTCTATATGTGCCCTTTTCCCCTTTATGACTTTGTTCTCTCCTGCCCAGTTCTTACAGAGGACAAAATATTACCATCAGTGAATCAGTCAAATGAAGTATGTGGAACAAAAGTTTGAAGCAACAGAGAAGCTCTGAAAAAAATGCTTTTGCTGTTTGGATGCCATTTTTGAAAAAACAAACTCAGTTCTTATTTTACTCCTTTCCATATGCTGATAATAATCAGAATAGTGTAGTTGTTACTGTACCATATCTGATCCCAGACTGTGTGTGTGCATGTGGCAGAGTGTAAAGGAACTGACCAACCTTGGCCATTGATAGATTTTTCTTGATTGGAAACTGTAAGTTTCATATTTTTACAACATATCTAAGCCTGTCCATAAAATGATTAATTGAGCCATTCAGGATATTAAAATGTCAGAATGTGGCATCAATATTAAATGTTACATTTCTCGGTCTGGGCAAATTGCTGTGTAATGTAATTTTTCAGTACACCGTAAAATTCCTTAGTCTCTTTGATTGTCAAACTGAGATTAATTTTATTGATTTATTTATTTGACTTGACATAATGCCAATTTCTGAACTTTCTTGGTAATTTGCAATACATATATTTGATATTAATAAATAAAATAAAATAAATATTAACAAGACTATTATATTACCAAAAGCCTGTATTCAAAACAAGATTCTATATATTCAGAACTCTTATTAAAGAAGAAAATACTCATCTGCAGGGAAATCAAGATTACATCAGGGGAATTAGTTTATACAGAGAGATGATTCACTTAGCTGACAATTATGGCAATACAATATCAACTGCTCATTTGCCTCTCTTGTGGGAGAAATGGAGTTAGTAAACCAGCTATACTTGCTGCAGAAACTATAAGAGGCAAACCTTCAAGGAAACAATAGTTATTTTCATTTTCATGCTATGTCTTATTCCTTATCTATTTTGGGGAGAACAAGTGAATCCCAGGAATTAGCATTCATTCCTTCAGTCTAGGAGCCATGGTAGCGCAATGGTTAGAATGCAGTATTGCAGGCTAATTCTTCCAACTGCCAGCAGTTCAATTCTCACTGGCTCAAGGTTGACTCAGCCTTCCATCCTTCCGAGGTCGGTAAAATGAGGACCCAGATTGTTGGGGGCAATATATTGATTCTGTAAACTGGTTAGAGAGGGCTGTAAAGCACTGTGAAGTGGTATATAAGTTTAAGTGGTACTGCTGTTGCTGTTTATTCCAGACAGTTCATGTTCCATAACAGTATCTCAAAAGCAATATTCAATTCTTAGGAAACTGCAGCAAATAGAAGGGAACATCAGTGATGTGAGAAATGTTTAGGTTTATGACTGGGATGAAGCCAATTTTATCATTTCATATTGAACATAAATGTTCGTCAGAAAAAAATAGTTAATATGTAAAAAAGAGTTTATCTAGAGTACAATTAAGTGAAAGATATTTCAAGTTTCTTTTAAAATACTGTTCATATTTTTCAGATTGCATAAGGATAGATGATTTCTTGAATGTCAAGGCAGATATTCTCTCCTTGTTTGGTGAAGGGAAGCTATATAGTATTTTGTAAATGGTGTGTGCAATACAGTTGTCTTTCCTAATTTCAATACTGCTTTAGAAGGACTAGTATCTCATTTTAACCTGAGATTTGAGAATGATGCCTATAGTAGTTCAAGGGATCTCCAGTTGGAAAGGATTGAAAAATATGATCTTGACCCATACACTCAATTACCAGGGCATGCAGACCCTTCCATAGTCAATATGGACAATCTAAAAATGAGATTTTATCAGCAGAAATGCAATACAAAAAATAATTCCTCAATGATCAATTAATATTTATATTTATGCATAGAGTATCTAATTTGTTAATTAACTACCTAATCAATTCCAGAATAGCCCTGACAAATTAGTCTTTAAAAGAATTGGCAGTTTTATCAAGCTAACCCTAACCCTAACCCTAACCTAACTATATCAAGTCTGAGACTATTTATTTGTGTTTTCCTTCCAGGGAGCTAAAAGAGAAGATTCAACCTGAAATTTTAGAGTTGATAAAGCAGCAGCGTCTAAATCGTCTTGTTGAAGGGACCTGCTTCCGGAAGCTTAACAGCCGACGCCGACAAGGTACAAATCAGGATTGTTTTATCTGCTTCTTGTTTAACTTGCTTCTCTTTTCTTCTCAATGAAATCACCTTTTTCATTCTGTGGTTAAGGTGTTTTCTGAATGGATGCAAAAGAATGTCTTTTAGCTTTTACACTAACACTTTAATAATGCTATATGATAGAAAGGTTTGTTATTATTTTTAAGCTAGCTATGGTACTATGGTGAATACAAACCTCTTGCTGAAAGCAGGTCTGTGTCTTGCTTCTTCTGATCCACCACCAATGCTTGGTTTTGGCAGCTCATGGAATGTCACTGAGCGGGAAGAAAACATACATTGTCATGGGGAAATCCCAGCACATGTTTAGAATCTGCAGATTTCTCAAGGAAAAAGATATGGGACTAATTTTTATGGCAACAACTTTGCCCTATTACAGTTGCAAATTGAATTTAAGTTCTGTTGAATGTAATTTTCTGATGGAGTTTTACAAACATAAGCTACAATTAGCATTACTCCTTTTAAGTTTAAGAGTAGGTTAAAATAATCTGTTCTCATGCTGTGCAAATCTGTTTCTTATCTTTACCATTTCGGGGGAAATTCTTAAGGGTCAGAAGGATATGGGACTTGAGTTATTTTTTTCCTTTTTGAATGCTGTGGTATAAATAGCTACTTTTAAAGATTTTAGGAAAGCAGTATTATGTATTACATTTTCTTTGCCATAGAGTAATTGTATGCCTTTTCAGATGAAAGCTGCTAGGAGATATTTCCATACATCATATATTTTCATGGATGGATTTTTGAAACAGTAAAATAAGTAGAAACTCCACTTTAAAACTTTACTTAAACTCTAAGTAAATATAATTAAGCAAAATGCTGTCATTTTGATGGCAGCATTCCAGCTACGATGAAGCATGACACCGAATCATAGAAAATATTCAAACTATATCAAATAATTTCCCCCACTTGTGGTAAACTATGACTATTAAATTTGCTTCAATGTCAATATTTGGCAACCCCTGAAGTTTACATCACTGTTATCTGACCTTCTTTTAAGTGAAAAGGAGGAAGAACAAAGTTCAGATACAGCAAAATAGCGTTTTGGACAGATCCATATTATGTATCCTGTTTATTAAATAAAGGGGCTTTAGGAAAAAGAAGTCCTTGCTATCTTCCTTAATGGGTAGGTATAGTCCTCTGTCAAAATATAAATTTCCAATAAATACTATCACTATCATTTGTAAATAAAACATACTGATAGAAGATAAAGATAGTAAGGAAATTCAGGGGGGCTGGAGCATAAAATTCAGCTACAAGATTTGATATTCCACAAATATTTATTGATAATTCTTATTTGTTTCTTGCAGGGTAATAATTGTTTGTTTCATTCAATGTGATGTTCTCTTTATTGTTATGATACAAATTAACAACTTCCTTTATTTATCAGACAAATTTTGGTATTGTCGACTCTCTCCAAACCATAAAGTTTTGCATTATGGAGATTTGGAAGAGAGTCCCCAAGGAGAAGTTCCACATGATTCATTACAGGATAAGTGTAAGTGACTGATATCAAACAACTTTTACTTTTTAAACATTATATATAGCATTTTACACTGAAAACATTACGATGCAGGTACAGTCAGTTTACAAACTTCTTGAGAAGATTGAATTCTCTGGGAAAATTGGGAGAATGGGGTGAAGAAAAGGAGATTTTTGTTACCTAGAAATAAAAAGAAAGTGATACATTTTGAGGAGCGATTCTAGTCCTTTTGCTTCTGTTAGAAATGAATACTACCTCACTTCACCCAGTTCTCTTCCAAACTACTCAACTAGCTTCACTGCCATCCACAACTACAGTTTTGTAGTATTTCTAGAGTTCTTCATGCGGAGGCTAAGGGGATTGTACAGCAAGAAATCTGGGAAAACATTACTATGAAAAGCTTTCTTTAGTCCCATGCCTTAGATTTTTATAAATAAGTTTGTAGGTTACTTGCACCATGTTGTGATAGATTTTGTCTTTTTTAGCTGAGGTGTTTTACATTCTTATTTCCCATAAGCAAACTGAAAGACTATCTAAACCATAAACATATGCACTGAGTTACTTATTTTTTAGTACCATCAGTGAAATTACTATTTGTAAAGCTCATTTGTCATGCCTTCTAATGAACAGCAGGAATCTTTCTGTCTTATTTTTAAAATGCTTTGTTATAAAATATCTTCATTAGCTATTGTTTATAATACTTTTTATTCAAGAAATGGTGCAATGTAATATCGGCAGTAATTTTTTTATTATGGAGACCAGCAGTAGAGACAAGTATACACTCACAAAACAAGCAAAATGCAATAGCTTAAAATAAGACCTGAGTACTGTTTATAGTTACGTCATTTTACTCTGTCCTGCAACTAAAACAGAAATAATTACAAAGAACCTGAATCCACAGTCATGTGGAAGTCCACAGTCCTACAGAAGGCCACATGGGGTCCAGCAATTTTCTAACTTCTAAATATGATTCTTCCACTTGCAATGGAGAAGGTACCCATAGGAGGTTTATTTTCT
This sequence comes from Protobothrops mucrosquamatus, assembly GCF_001527695.2. NCBI lineage: Eukaryota > Metazoa > Chordata > Lepidosauria > Squamata > Viperidae > Protobothrops > Protobothrops mucrosquamatus. The sequence continues at coordinate 76,113 of NW_015388386.1, forward strand.
CTTCCCAGAAAAAAATATTCCAACAGATCACTTTCAGCCTTCTTTTAGCTGGCACCAAACCAAAGGTTCCATATTTTGGCATCTTTAACAAACAATAAATGGTATCTCAAGTCTAGGCCAAAAAGGATGTGTAGATGAGCTCTTAGTAAATATTGACTAGTAAATATTTAAAAATATATAATTCTCCATTCTGATAGGTCACAAATTACTAAAGTAAGTGTATTATCTATTTATGATACAAAGCTATAGGTACAATTACGAACAAAAGACTAACACGTATGTCACAAAGGATTAATTTCTAGATATTTGTAAGAACATAGGAAAGAAGGAATTCATTAATGATAATTGCATGTTATATTGAAGTGATAATGAAAAACCACATAAAGCTTAGGTATACTATTTGTATACCCAAGATTGAATGTGATTGTGATTGGTGATTGGTGAGTATCTGCTTATAAGAAAATTGATTTCTTTCAAATATGTGATTTAAACATGCATATGTTCATACATACCACAACAAAGGGATTAATATAAATCTAAAACCATAATTAGATTGTTTCTAATGAAATTAGTGAAACATTGTATTCCCTGTGATACTCTGCGAAAGCAAAGATTGGGTTCTGAAGAAGTAGGATAGAAATAATATTGATGCTGTTGAATTTTTGTATTGGAGAAGTATAATGCAAGATGCTTTGTAGAATAATAAAGTGAAAGGTTGTGGATGAGAAAAGGAATTCGTATAAGATAATGTTTGCTACAAAATATGAAGAAAAACAAAAGGTTTGTATAGTTATTATATGTAGGGAGAAAAGGACAGTTACAAATAAGAAAGGAATGATCCCAAAAAAAGCAAAATGAGTTTGATGGAGATAAATGGTGCTACACAAAGAAAATCAACTAATAATACCCTTAACACTTTACTTTCCAAAATAAACATGAAAAGCTGGAACTTTTCATTCATAGAAAATAAAATAAAATATGAATTGTTACTACATCCTGCTAAAATGGAGAAAAATATGAAACAATATATGTTCTTAATATGTTGTTATGTTTCACAGGATGCTTTTCTAAAGAAAAGATAAGCAGTGGAGGTAAAAAAAAAAAAAAAAAAAAGAGGATGTTGATATATGTCTTGTGATAATTTCACTAAAATCACCTAGCATAAGCATTCTAGATTCTAAATTGAATCATTCTAAACTAAAAAAATGAATAAGCTAGTAGTAAAATAAATTAGACTTTTAACAAATTTAGTAACTTCATTCTACCAGCAACATTACTTCACTTCCAAATGATATTTCTATAACATAAGTAACAGATGCAGCACATTTATTTCCTTTCCCCCAATACTGTTCTGAATCTGATATATTTTTCCTACTAATTTTGATACTCTTAACAATTTGAATGCTGCAACGTTTTATCAGAATGATTCTTTCAGTGGCAATGCTTCCTCTGCAGTGCATAGGACCAGAATATTATGCTACTGCCATTAAGAATGGCACTAAAAATGCAAAGTGCACTCTACAATGAATCTGGAAAAGATTTCAATATCACTTCAAATAATATTGTTGTATATATTTTTGCATTTATATTTATATCGTATGTATGTTATATTCCAAAAAAAGGCCATGACTCATTAATAACTGAGCTGAAGTTCAAAAAGTATGTCTTTCATACTTAAAAAATATCAAGTACAAGGATTTTTTTTCTTAAAATATTTAGATTTGTATTAGATATGTCTGGATCTGAAAAGCCTGTTATATAATGTATGAGAAATGCATCATCTGTGAAATACTGTTATCCAATTATTTACAATTGGTTTGAGAGTAGCTATCATGCCTGACAAAGCCACTGAACTACTATCTCTCAGGTACATAAGCAAAAGTCAGGTTTGCCTCTACCCTTCATTCTGTATAGATACGACAGGCAGAACTCCAGGTAAAACTAAATTGCAAGCTATGTGCTCAGGTAGGGCAGGAGCATGTGTTGGTGCAAGAAAGCTATTGGCATTCTCCAGCCTCATATTAAAAAAGAATTTCCAGGTTACTGAGGAATTTCTAGATAATAGTTTGAATCAAAAATAGAATTGGATTTAGGATAGCCTGTTCCCTATAGGAATAGGAAAAAGTTAGAAACACTGAATAATATTAATTTTATGTTGTCTTTGTGTGCTTAAAGTCTAATGTTTTATTGCTGGTATTTATCATCTGTATGTACACAAGCTCAATATTTGTGTGTTTATGCAAGAAGGAACTTCCTGACACTGACGTTTCTCTAAATAAAAGCAAACTAATACCATAGTGGTCTGCCAAGACATGGCATGTGATTTGAACAGTTTATTGTTTTTATATCCTTTGCCTTTGAAATATATTGTTGGTGATACTTTATATTGAAAATTGATTTTTACATTTCCATTTGTTTCTTTCTTGTCATAAAAAGATTAATTTTATATATCTTCTATGCGACTGATCTGTCTCCAAAATCTCTCATTTCTCATTTTCAGGCAGGAAACCCTATACCATTTCAGACAAATGGCTGTCCAGTCTCTTCTTAAAAACTTCCAGTGTTGGAGCATTCACCACTTCTGGAGGCAGGTTGTTCCACTGGTTAGTTGTTCTAACTGTCAGGAAGTTTCTCCTTAGTTCTAGGCTGCTTCTCCCCTTGATTAGTTTCCATTCGTTGCTTCTTGCCCTGCCTTCAGGCGCCTTGGAAAATAGCTTGACTCCCTCTTCTTTGTGGCAGCTCCTGAGATATTGGAATACTGCTATCATGTCCCCCCTCGTCCTTCTCTTCATTAAACTAGACATACCCAATTCCAGCAGCCTTTCCTTATATGCTTTGGTCTCCAGTCCCCTTATCATCTTTGTTGCTCTTCTCTGTACTCTTTCTAGAGTCTCAACATCTTTTTTACATCGTGGTGACCAAAACTGGATGCAGTATTCCAAGTGTGGCCTTACTAAGGCATTGTAAAGTGGTATTAATACTTCACATGATCTTGATTCTATCCCTCTGTTAATGCAGCCCAGCACTGTGTTGGCCTTTTTGGCAGCTGCAGCACACTGCTGGCTCATATTTAAGTGATTGTCCACTAGGACTCCGAGGTCCCTCTCACAGTTACTACTATTGAGCAAGGTACCCCCTATACTATACCTGTACATTTGGTTTTTCTTGCCTAAATTTAGAACCTTACTTTTTTCACCATTGAATTTCATTTTGTTAGATAGCACCCAGTGTTCAAGTCTGTCCAGATCCTCCTGTATCCTAAGCCTGTCTTCTGGAGTGTTGGCTATTCCTGCCAGCTTGGTGTCATTTGCAAATTTGATGATTTCCCTATCTATCCCCTCGTCCAAATTGTTGATAAAGATGTTGAAGAGCACTGGGCCCAGAACAGAGCCCTGGGGCACCCCACCACACATTTCCCTCCATGTAGATGTGGTTCCATTGAGGACCACACGCTGAGTATGGCCGGTCAGCCAGCTACCGATCTTTTTCTATCTTATTAAGTAGTAGGTTGTGATCTACTTTATCAAATGCCTTACTGAAGACCAAGTAAATTATATCCACAGCATTCCTCTGATCCACTAATTTTGTCACTTGGTTAAAGAATGCAATAAGATTTGTCTGGCATGATTTGTTTTTGACAAATCCATGTTGGCTTTTAGTAATGACTTTGTTTGCCTCTAGGTGTTCGCTGATTCGTTGTTTGATTATCTTTTCCAGAATCTTCCCAGGTATTGAGGTCAGGTTGATAGGTCTGTAATTTCCTGGGTCCATTTTTTTTCCTTTTTTGAAGATGGGAACTACATCAGCTCTTTTCCAGTCCTCCGGTAGTTCCCCAGTGCTCCAGGATCTTTGAAAAATATAGTTCAATGGTTCTGAGATCACATCTGCCAGTTCCTTGAGAACACTGGGGTGTAATCCATCTGATCCTGGTGATTTGAACTCATCTAGGCTGGACAAGTGCTCACTTACCGTTTTCTTGCCTATCTTAACTTGCATTTCTATTCTGTTTTTTATGGCACTATTTTTGGTAGGTTGGTCTGTTTTTTCCCTTTCTGTAAAGACAGATGCAAAAAATGAGTTAAATAGTTCTGCTTTCTCCCTGTTGCTTGTCACCTTCTTGCCACTTTCCCCCACTAATGGACCAATCATTTCCTTCATTTTTTTTCTTGTTTTTTACATGTTGAAAGAAGCTTTTTTTGTTATTTTTGACTTTGGTCGCTTTTTTTGTTATTTTTGACCTTGGTCGCCTTAGCTTTCCTGACTTCATCTTTGCAGGCTCAGGCTATTAGTTGATATTCTGACTTAGTATGTGCCCCTCTTTCCACTTTCTAAACTTGTCCTTTTTATCTTTCAATTTATCAGAGAGTTCTTTATGCAGCCATGCTGGTTTCTTTTGAGAGCTGTTATTTTTCCTCTTTGTTGGTATTGTGCTAGACTGGGCTTTTATTATCTCACTTTTCAAAATTTCCCAAGCTTCTTGAGTTGTTTTCCCCTTGAGGATTCTCATCCATGGAATCCTTCCAAAGCCCTCTCTAAGTTTATTGAAATTAGCTCTCTTAAAGTCCAAGACTCTAGTCTGACTGTGTTCTATTGCTTGTGCTTCCATAATGTTGAATTCCAATATTGCATGATCACTTCCTCCTAAGGTTCCTGTGGCTTCAACACCTTCTATCATTTCATCTCTGTTAGTGAGAATTAGATCCAAAATGGCTAATCCCCTAGTTCCCTTCTCTACTTTTTGGGAGACAAAATTGTCTGCTAGGTTTGCAAGGAATCTGTTTGATCTTCCACTTGGTGCAGAGTTTGTCTCCCAGTTGATGTCAGAGTAGTTAAAGTCCCCCATTACTATTGTGATGTGCTTCCTACATACCTTAGTTAACTGACTAGCAAAAAGTCCGTCTGTTTCCTCTGTTTGGTTGGGTAGCCTGTAGTATACACCTATGGTAATGTCGTTTCCCCCCCCCCTTTTATATTGACCCAAATGCATTCAAGACAGTTTTCATCATTGTTGTGTTCTATTTCTGTAGAGATGTAGTTATTTCTTACATATAGAGCAACTCCACCTTCTCTTTTATTTGGTCTGTTTCTTTTAAATAATTTAAATCCCTGTAGCTGTGTGTTCCATTTGTGGGTTTCATCCCACCATGTTTCCTTAATGGCAACAATATCATATCTGCCCTTCTTAACCTGAATTTCTAGTTCACCCTGTTTGCTGTTCATACTCTGTGCATTGGTGTATAGACATTTTAGTCCTTTATGACTGACTCTGTGTTTACTTTCTACGTAACCTGTGTGGTGCCTGAGTTCCCTTATTGTCTTACTACCTATTTGGTTAGTGCACTTTGTGTGACACTCGCTATTAGAAGCTTGATTTTGCTTGACAGCAAGGTTGATATTCTTGTCAGCACACACATCTATGTTACATGCACTGATAGCTCCTGCCTCTCTTTAATTTGCCAGAAAGTAATACAGAGTGTGGGCGACCTACCTGTACCACAAGAAGTTTGAGGGGTTTATCCCAGATGTGCAAAATAATTAATGGCAGCAGAAACTGATTTCTGTTCCAAGGCACAGAGGCAGAGGCAAAATGTATTTACCTTGCAGAAACATCTGGGAGAGGAGATTTGAAATATCTAGCCTTTCCCCCTCTCAGCTGCTCAAATGGTTGCATGATTGTATGGATAATAGGTTAGATCAGGGGTAGGCAACCTTGGCTCTTTTATGACTCGTGGACTTCAACTGCCAGAATTCCTGAGCCAGCATGGCTCAACTTGGAAACCTCTCCCTTTCCCCTCAGCATGGCTGGCTCAGGAATTCTGGGAGTTGAAGTCCACAAGTCATAAAAGAGCCAAGGTTGCCTACCCCTGGGTTAGATCATGCTTAACGGTTACTGTATGTGTTTTTATTTTCCTTTTATATTAAGTGTTTTGTGTTTTTATTGCAAGCACCTGAGAATCATATAATAGTAAGATGAGCAGCTAAGTAAATTGAATAAATAAATAAAATAAATAAAATTAGCTGTATTCTAACAAATTATTTTCTGACTGCATTATATGCATTGTTTTTAATAAAGGGTATTTAGATTAAAAGCATTTATTTTTTTAAATAAACAAATATTAAGCTAACAGAAAGTGGTTGTCTAAACATTTTATCTAAAGTGATACAAATATGTATTTGTTTTTAACAATTATTTGCTAAAGTGATGACATATAAAAGAAAAGACTCTATGTTAAATTATTACACAGTAAAGAAGAAAAATAAACCAGAATATACAAATAACACAAATACGTATAAATATATATTGATTAGGACTAAGTTCAGTGACAAAGAAGAATCAACATTTATGTAAATATTACACTTATTAGGAAAAAGCCCCACAGAAATCAATAAGGCTGATTAATGAGTGAACTTGAACAGAGCTCTTCACTTCCACAGATTCTGGAAAATAAAGATGGAAATTGATAGTTTTATCAGTAACATTTGACAGTAAAATCCATTGATTCCTGATTACCTCTTTGGTTTCTTTCACACACCAGAAATCTCACCTGGTATTAGGGATGTCATTTCTAACACTACTTTCATTTTGCCTCTTTGATGCCAAGTGCTTTCCATCACTTCTCACCTTCCTTTTTTTCTTATCTGATACAGTGCCTGTGGCAGATATAAAAGCAATTGTTACAGGGAAGGACTGCCCTCACATGAAGGAGAAGGGAGCCCTTAAACAAAACAAGGTATTATTTTAAATTACATCCAGTAAGTCTTTAGCTGTAGGGGTTTGACAAAAGTATCTGTTGTTCCTTCTGCTAAAAAGAGTTTGCTCCGTTCATTTTAAATGTTCTTTTTCTAATTTGTTCATTCATTTGTTCATTCTCAAATGCTCAGAGCCTTTAGCCACACATAGTAATGGAATAACGTCTCTCCATAAAACCCATTCATTCTCTGTATGCAAAGCTCTGGCAGTTGATATCTAGTAGAGTAAAATAATCAGGCTGTGTTTAAGTGCTATTGGTGTCAAAATGGAATTATTGAAAGGAGATTGGATCTAGAGACTCTAATGTGCTTTGGCCATTTTAAGTCATAATCCCAGATATAAAAGAACATGTCATCTTAAGATGATAAGCTTACCGGTATCTTCCTTTCTCCAAAGTATAGTTAATTCACTCCATCTACATACTACTAAAACTCTTGTGCCTGTTTGTAACCTTCAATTGGGAGAAACGCTCCTTAAAGGGCCACATTTTTTTGAATCAAGATACTTTAAATAGACTAATATTGGGACCCATCATTTCTGTAGGACTGAAACTTGGGGACATTGTGTCCACTTCGGTACCACTGTGCTGCTGCTGCTGCTGCTTCAGTGTACCACATTGTTGCAGTCAGCCATGGTCACATCTTTGCCATTTCCAGTGCTCCCTGACAGTCAGTCCAGAAGCCAGAAGGAAAGTCATTAAATTGCTAAGATACGTCTTCCCCATCCACGTATAACTTCCCACCAGTCACTCACTCACTCCACGCCAGCCACTTATATATTCCATTCCTGCTCCTCAACCTGTGCCATATCCCTGTGCTCTCTCCACAAGCAGCGGGCATCTCTCATACCCCTCACCCATTCTTCCTAACCCAAGCTGGCCTACATACTTCCCAACATCACACCCTCACACCTTTCTGAGCTCATGTTGCATCCCTGCCTGCCATTCCTGTCATATGTGGCTATCCTCACACCCCCGTGCATTCTCTCCAATAACATTACATTCTTGCACTTCCCTGTATATCCTTCTCAACCTGCTCTACCCCCTCAAGCACCCCTTGCTCCAGATCCATGCTGCATCACTGCACAAACACTCATTCCTTTCCCCAGGGGGTAGGAATCATCCTGAACTTGCCATTTTCTCCCAGCTTCTCCACTGACTTTCTCCATGGAAGCTTCCCACAAGCAAAGTGAATGGGAAAGCTGGTAGGAATTTGAGGGAGGAATGAAGATTTGCAATACTTTCTGCCAGTTTCCCACAAGGAAATTCAGTGGTGAAGCCAGAAGGCAGTCAGAAATCATTTTCACTCCCACTGCTTTTTTGCCCATCTATGGTTATTTTTTGTCTGTTTGGCTAATGAAATATGAAATGAGTCACAGATTGTCTAATTATGGCTAAAAAGAGCTTCCAAAAAGAACTTTACTAACATGCTCTTCATGGTTAGCAACTGTTTTCATATTAAGGTGTTGACAATAGCAGAAATGCTACTACTTTGAGAGCGGGCAATTAAATTTCATTTTTGATGTGTGCCGTTGTGCCCACAGTATAAAAAATGACAATAAAGGTTATCTTATCTTATCTAAAATGAAGTATTTCCATTTGCCAATGACCAATTTCCATTCTTTCAACAGGAAAAATATAGCAACAAAGAGATGGAAATTTTATATCATTTGTAATGCTGCCTAAATCACTTGATCTGTCTACTAATATTCAGAACTGGTTTTAATTGCATCTTGTTCCATTTTTTATTATTTTTAAAAGTTTTTTTTTACAATTGCCTAACCTTCTAATGTAATTTTTGCAAAAAGAACATATACACACAGCTATCTACAAAATAAAAACCTCAGCAGTCTATTCTTAAATAGGCATTTAGATCAAAGATGCATTGATATAATTTTAACTACAGCATTTATTTAACCTTGCTTATTGCCCAACATCTTTTTGGCAAAAAAACATTTAGAGGGAAAGAGATGTTGAATCTTTTTTTTAAAAAAATATCTCTAACTGAAGCATGCCAGGTTAGTGATTTTTTTATATTACTAGATGAACAATATGACACCCAAGAAACTGTTCAAGAAACTATTCAAGAAATGTCCCTAGTAATGATAGATACATCTTCAGAACATCTTTCAGCTTCAGGACTAATATTGAACATAGAGTAATTTATGAATGTATGCACATTCAGGGGGGGGAAAATAATACTACCCAGGGAACGTAAAGATTGCTGGGGACTGAATGAATCAATTCTCTCAACTTAAAAGGTTAGGATAGAAATGTTCTTAACACCTAAATACAATGTGACACTGTTCAGACTGTTTGGCTAATGTAGGGGATAAATGAATAAGAGTTTTACAAATGAAATGATATAGCAAGCACAGAAAGGTAAGTCAGATAAACACCATGCTAGAAAGTAGGACACATTAGAAAATTCCTGTCAATGCGACAGTAGAGGGGTCATGTTTTTGAATTCCTCCTTTGTGTAATATGATGATGGTATGGCTCTTGCTGTGTCTCCTGTTCATTTATTATTATTATTATAATAACAATGATGATGATGATGATGATGATGATGATGATGATGATGATGATGATGATGATGATGATAATAATAATAATAATAATAATAATAATAATAATAATAATAATAATAATATAGGCATAGAGTTCTCAATAGGAATTCATATCCATCATTTTTTTCATTGCAATTTTAAGAAGGGATATGCCATATAATTCTTCTGGATATGTAAAGGAGCTCTAAAAAAGATAAGATTGTGCACTTGCTGTTTCTCATTATTTTCTCTTTTAATTGAGAATGTCTTAAATTTTAAAAAGAGATCAAAGGTTCATAAAATACATTGTAATGGAAGAAACAAAAGTGCTTCCTGAAGTATAATTATATCTGTAGGCCATGAATTTCCTCATGTGGGAAACACAAAAAAGTATATTTTTATTCTTTTCTTACTCTGTATGTACAAGTGCACATGACTTGAGTTTCACAATTTCATATATTTCAGTTAGGTTTCTACTTGTGTAACAAAAGGTTTCTACATAGGAAAAACACAGAACTTACTCAATTCCTCATATGCAATACTTTCATTTCACAGAATTGTTCTTTGTTTATTGCAAAAAAAAATCCATTTTATTATTTCGCTTTCTTCTTTGTTGATGGAAAAGTGCTACAGGATAGATCATTGAAATACGGTGGACATTAGATCCAAGATATCAAGATCAGAGCCCAATTATCACAAAATATATAAGCATTTACCTCCCATGCATTTTTATTTGGCATGCTATTTTTCTTGTTGAGATAATGTGTATTACTTTGTTTTAATAAATACTATCTCCTTTATTTTATTTCAGCTATTTTAATAATGTACAGTATTTATATATTTGCCACTATGATCATTCACTATTACTTTGAATGTTGCAAACTTAGAACTAGGAAAACATTCAACGGTTTTTAAAAAGATATTCCCAATATCTGTCACACTGAGAGATTTTTTTTCTCCACAGAAAATGGCATAGTATCAACAACAGTGTTATTTCGCTAAAAATGATTTTTAATGTTTTGAAACATATTCTTTTGGCGCAGTAGGCTATATATAAAATCAGACATAATAAATTTCTGTGCTTATGCTTTTTTTAAAATATGAATTAATCCATATTAATATACATTAATGTTTCTTATATTTCTTCTTAACATGTTTTCCTACTTGTTTTATTTTGAGACAACCAAAACTTTAAAAATGCTTAATTTCATTTTTACAGTGTTTTATCTTTTTGGATGGATGGATGGATGGATGGATGGATGATGAAGAGAGAGAGATAATTACAGACAATTATCAATAAAGCACATTATATATATAAAACTAATATTAGTCATGAAGTGAATTAAGCATATCAATGAAACTGCTGCATACCTTATATCTTACATGATAAAATATGGCTGTACTTAAAAAAATAAAGCTATTTGAGTCTGAGAGTACTATCTGTAAATAAAACTGATCTGAATGACCAGGGAATTTGACTAAGTGTGAAGTTACCAACTTTAAATGGATGTCACCATAAAGTAAACAGTATCACAACCTCTCTTAAAGTTTCAATGGTTCCTTCTGCATAAATTGAATTTAATTTTTTTTAAATTTTTGTTCTAAAACTGCTGATGTGAATCCATTAAACTTGCCAGAGTTAGGATTCCCCTGAGTTTGAAGACAGTAATTTGAGATTTAAATATCTAGCAGGTCTGGAAAGGGTTCAGAAGCTAATTAAATGCATCTTTAGGAAGAATTTCAGAACTAATAGAGTATCTTTAAGACATTGCTTGATTCCCCTTACTGTATTGCACACTCATGTCTTAACATGCACATTGGAGTTAAAATTCCAGTTCCTTGTGTATTGCTTGAACCAGGATGAAATAAAGTAACATTAAGTATCATAAGATCTTGCATCTGCCAGGAGGAAAAATAATCCAGTAAGTAAAGATATATATATCAAGTCATTAGGTTTTATCTTACTAATGAGGGTGTTATGATTTAGGGATCACATTTGAAATATGACATGGAACTTGGAATTTGTTCCTAAGAAACTTTCAACCAATATTAGCTGAAATGATAAAACTGTATTGAACTTAAAATAGGAAGTGATTGTCTTCACTGCAGTGTTGAAGAAGAAAGACAGAGTAGCACATGGCTCAAAATTATATGAGAATGTGGTATTAATGGTATTTGATTGGGAATATGCAGAATTGGCAAAAAATAACACTATACATGTAAAATAGAAACTTGACTAAATTCAAGAAAGAATGGCTTCCATATATATCGCACATATTATGTAGCAAGGCAAGTACAAGCATTTAGAACAAGGTTTTTAAAATTTATATTAATAGCTAGTACAAATTGGTGGGGAAACAAAGTAGGAAGTCAGAAAACATTTTTTTAGAAATGTTTTTCTTTTTCTTTTGTTTTCCTGTCTTTTTCTTTTCATTTTACAATTCATAAGCAATAATATGACTTTGTTCTAAAATTCCTTTTTAGTATTATGGAAAGAACTCAATATAGTTAGTTTGGTATCAATTTTTTAATGTTATATTAAGCATCAGATGTATAAAATCATAATAACTATTATGTCAAGGTTCCAACAGATGAAACTCTTCAAAGAACTTTGAGGCATTGTTTACCTTAAAGAATCTTTATTCGAGCAGCATAGCATCGGCACATACATAAGCGAAGCCAAAATCTGGATTCCCCTCCCCTTAGCACGTAGTATCAAACACAATTCCCTCCTCTAATTAACAGTCATAAATCACATTCTCCAATTAGTTTGAAATGCAGACTTTCCCTCCTGTTCTCCAACGCCATTTCTTATCATCTCTTATTTCAAAAGCCCTTAATTCACACACTATTACAATATTGTTATGTCTAACTAACTCCCATCACATTCCTCCTCCTCCCTCAGTATCATCTAATTCTAAAGCATAAGAAAGGAAAAGGCTGCATCTCCATATGTTGTCAAAGAAAGAACATCCAATGTTAGCAGCTTGACATATTAGCCATCAAAACATTATCTTTTGAAATATATATATTTAAACTTCTTAAAAAGAATGCACAGAAGACATACAAATATATGGGTGTAAATTGAAACTATGAAATACAACTATAGTCTCTTTTTTTACTTTATTATTATTGTGTCTTTTCAGGAGGTGCTTGAACTTGCTTTCTCTATACTATTTGATTCAAATGGACAGCTAAATTTCATCGCTCCTGACAAGCATGAGGTAAATTTATGTATGTTTAAAAAAAATTGAAAAGGCAAATAGATAATTATTCTTTCCGGTCATTAGTTGAATTAAACAGCACTTCACTAAATTCTTTTTTGGGAAGGGGAGGAGGTTGAATAGCTAAATCAGCTTCATTTTTTGAGATTCTAGAAATTGCAAACATATAATGATACTTTGAAGCAAAAAGACAAAATTTCTTAAATTAAGAATTCAAGATGACTAAAACTTTCAGTGAGCTGATGATTTAAGAAAACCAACCATAATCTTTTCAAGTTGGCAAAATAATCAATGCAATAGCCATCCAACTATAATTGTAAAAAAAATTAAATGAGATTAAAATATATCCTGTATTGTTTGTCTTCACAAAAAAGGGGAAAGTCTTTCCCATCTTCTAGGACGGGTCCCCAACACCCGGTCTGCGGACCGGTACCAGGGCACAGCATGCCAGCAACCGGTCTGCACAAACAAGCAAAGCCCCTTCCGCGGGTTGCAGGCAGCACACAAAACCACACATCCTCTGGTCTGCGAAAAACCTCTCTCCACGGAACCGGTTGGGGTCCTCTGTTCTAGGAAGTTACTAATGAAGAAGTCAAATGGCTCTCTTGTAAAAAGAAGTTCTAGAGTTCACATCAATATCTGAAAGTTCATTCTGTAATCCAGTATATAAAAGGGTCTCCCGTGAATGGTAGCCAGTCTCTGACCAGTAATCAAAGTCTGAAATTTTCTTGGAAATAAATTAGAAGTCATATAGAATGCTCACCAATATGCCATCAGGGCCAAATTTACATTCTGAGACAGGATGTAAACAAAAATTCTAATTATAACTAGCAGTGCTATAGCACTTGCTAACATAATTCTATCCATTTTCTTGGTATCCAATTGGAATGTGAATTATATAAATTATAATATTGATTTTCATTATTTTTATACTGTAAAATATACAAACTACCTAGAGTCCACTAAATCCCAAGCAACAGATAAAACACATAAATTAATGCAGCAACTAAAATAAAATTTAAAAACCATAGGCAAATCCTAAAATAAATGTAAAACAACTTTTAAATAGTGGATGTCATTGGTCTGGAAAATTTCAGAACCATCCCCAAAATTAAAGCCAACTCAAGAAGAAAGTTTATTGAGCCAGCAGGACAGCTAACAAAATCCCTATCTGATCAAAATTACCAATTTTATATTATACAAATACTTAAGATCCAGTGAAAGTCTTTCATCAAGGGAATAGAATAACAGTAATCAGAAAAAGTAACTACTTCTCTATTTTTGTTTCTTCTTCCCCTTATGTGATGTTCATATACAGTAATCTTTTATTTTCTTGCTTTTTAACTTCAGTTGCACATTGCAAGCTCTAGTTACTTTTATTTTATAGCATGCAATCAGCTAAATTTAAATTCCATCTATTGGCATGGAATCCAAAACAATCCTTTATATGATAAAAACACTGTTATGGGTGATTATAATTTCTAATTATAAATTAGGACATAGGCCAATGTAACGGAAATCTTTATTTTTAGGTTGCCTTATTTAAACACTTTTCTTCACAGTTGCATAAGTAACTTTTAAAATGGCTTTTAAAATCAACTTGATTGTTGTTCATGAGATCTCTTTGAATTGCTGATGATTTCAAACAATTTTTCTGACCTTGTTTATCTGGAACTATTGGCTTCAGGGAGCTTTGGCTTCTTTTTTATTTTTTTTTTAAAATAGTGAAACAGATTTTTTTTTTTTTACTTTACTGTTAATGATCCCAAAATTCAGAAGGGCTTTCTCCTTAGCCAGAGTCAATACCCTCCTAACAGCTGTTACTGAAGGAAGGTACCAAAAAATGTCCTTCAAAAAGAGACTGTATCCATGCATTGGAGGAATAATTGAATTGATGAAACATGTTTTTCTGTATTTCCCTCTGTATGCAGATGCTCACCAGAAATTATTCCCATTCTTTACTAAGTAACATGATGGTTCTGATTTGTTTTATCTCAAGATGTTATTATCAAATAAATCTGATTTTATTTCCATGACCATAGCCAACTATTGCTCTATAGTATGCACAGTAGGACATATTAACTCTAACCCTTTTAAGATATATTAGAATAATATATTTTCCTTTTAATTAATTCTGTAAATTAATTGTGACTTTTGTGTTTTATTTGCTGGCCTATAAATATTACAGACATTGCAAGCAGAAATCACTTATACTTCTCTCTTCCCAGTACGTTTATTTTATACTGAAACCATCTAAAAAAAATAACTGCTCTATAATGTCATACTCAAACAAGATAGTATGTTTTATTTTAATCCTAGATTACCTAGTTAACAAAATCCTAGGTTACTTAGGTTGTAACTTAAAAGTTCTGATACTGTAAAAATGTTTTACCTAAAATATAATTACTGAAGTGGCATGGTATTTTGGATGCGCTTATAAAAGTCAGATTAATACAATTCTCCCTCTTCTCCCCTCCCACAATAGTACTGTGTATGGACTGATGGTCTAAATGCCCTACTTGGAAAAGATATGATGAGTGAACTGACACGTAACGACTTGGATACTCTGCTCAGTATGGAGATAAAGCTGCGTCTCCTGGATCTGGAGAACATACAGATCCCTGATGCTCCACCCCCTATTCCAAAGGAGCCAAGCAATTATGATTTTGTATATGACTGCAACTAAATAAATTGTCACTCCTCAGTATTACAGTTAACAACTGGAAAGTTTTTTTAAGCAAAAAGAAAGGAAAAAACAGGAAGAGAACACATGATGCATATTGGATTTATTGTGATGATGGGACTGTAAAAGAGCTAGTTCTCACTTTGCTTTCTGCCTCTTGTTCTTCTCCATTGCTAATGAAAAACATCACTTCCATTAACGTTTTACTACTGGGCAAGATCAAAGGAATATTTTAACATAAAAGGTGTTACCAAAGGAATTTTTTAATTTTTTTTAAATGCTGGAGGACAGTTCCAAATAAAAAGACAGTGTGATGTAACAGCATAATCTCCAAACTAGATCCAGCATTGCAGGTGCTTTAACAAGAGAGAAAGAAGTAGAGAACAGATAAAACTACAATAAATGAGGAAGTGAGAGTTATCTCCCACCAGTCATTTCAGATCTTGGAATCAACAGGATATCTCAATAAAAATGAAGATTATTAACCACTTGCAGCTTCTATATTGTTGTAGTTGTGATTCACCATTATCTTTATCATTAACACCAGCATCTTAAGTCAAGTGACTGTTTTTTAAAAAAAATCACAGATAATATTACAGGCATTTGTAATCCCATAATACCCACAATTTAGTATCTCATCTGAAATGTCCACACACTTAACAAAGTTACTTGCTCTTTATGTCCTATTGTATAATCACTAACTGAAAGCAGTGGGCATTTTTTAGTCCAGGCTGTGATTGATTAATTTTGTTTGCAAAAAGATACCGAAAATGCTGTGTTCAGGATTATGTTGTAGAAATGTGCAGAGTATTATAAATTTGCAATGAACGTGGATTTGTATAAACATTTGAACGAAACTTGCCAAATTTATATATAATTGAAAACAAAATTATATTGTGTGTACTTTATTAAAAAAATACCTGTTTTGAATTCTATATTTTACTTAGAACATTCTCCTTGGAGAGAATTTACACCAACATTCCCATCAACATTGCTATGAATAAAACTGAACTTGTGCTTATGCCTGGAATTGTGTCCTTTTCATAACGTTCTCATTTCTTTGTTATAATTTCTAATGTTCCTCTATTATTGGTAAAAGACAAGATAACTGCGAATGAGTCTGCTGTTACATTCTGAATGAAAGAAATAAAATTATTATTGAATAGTCTAAAAATTGAGCAGAAAAGATGCCACGAAGTACAAAGTTTGACCATTAGTTCATCACAGAACAATCAGCTTGCAATGAGCAATGCTGCAAATGATGTTTTGCAGGCCAGATACTAATTTATGCAGCTATACACTCAGCTATCTATATACATCCCATAGAAGAAAGCAGATTATTCTCTCTATCTACTATTGCTAGAAAGAATTGATTGGTGGATTGTGTTTATTTTTAACCCCTGACTAGCTGACTTTATTAGTTCAGTTCTCAGTCTGCCCTCAGCATAAACAAAACTCAGTCGTTGATTTCTGGAAATAGCGTTTTTTGTTTTGTGGAATGAATACATACCAACTTTTCAGTTAATTACATGGAAAGATAATAAATAATCTGGGACTACCTCCATGTTTTTAACCAACAGTATGCTCATGTGACTCTTTTTCTCTGGAATTGTTTCTTTCTAATTTATTTTTATACAATTTCTCCATGATATGATTGTAGCCCATTGCATTCCAGAATGTAAGAGGAAGCTTCCACAACCTTTCACTTCAAAAATGCTGATTAAATTGCATAATCTATTAGCCAGCATCCAGCTAATTGACTTCGGAGAGAGGCATCAGTATGGAGAAGGCTGTATTTTAAAAAGACCTTGGCCATGGAACAAGTTACTGATAATAGTATTATAATAATAGCATAGTTAATGTTCTGCAGAACTTCCAAGTAATTATAAAAATTAGCTTCTTTAGGGAAAGGCAATCCTACTCAGACCTAACTTTGGGACTGTGATGGATCATACAAAAAGCAACTCTTTTTTCAGGGATCCAAATTTTCCAAATTTGCATTTGTTTTGACTCCATATAGTGGGTCAGAATCTTCACAGCATTCTTGGCCTATCCTGATATGGGGATGTATACAATATCAAAATATCGCCGATTCTCACCCCAGTTTGACATGACCTCTCAGTGGTTTCATATAGATATTGAAGGGGGATCCCTATTCCATCCCACGGGTGGAGCAAGAATTCAGCTGGTTTTCTCACATGCACCACCCAGTAGTAGAGCTATCTATTCAGAAAGGAGCAGAGCCACCATAAAGTAGTGCCTCCTATTGCCTACCATACATATTAAGGTACACAAGTCCGCTAAGAGATTTAATAGGACCAGGAGAGGCACAGTTCTCTGATGTCACAACAAAGATAATTGACCAAAGTAATCAATATATTAGGCCCACATTGTGCCAGAATTCTGACCAAGAGGAGTCAGAACAATCTATTTCCTGTAGGATTCTCTTTAGCTAACACTCCATCAAGTACTTCTCCAAAAATGTAAAATTAAAGATTGAGTGGAAATTATCTGTGCAACTGATTAAGAGAGATCTCTTTCAGGAAAGTTACAGTACTACTTCCTGCAAAACATATTTCTAATATTCCTAAACAACATAGTCATGATGATATAGCCAGGAAAATTAAGAGGATGTTCTAAAATACTAAACTTCAGAAACACTTTTGCAAAACCATAGATTCGTATGAATTTATTCAATGCTGGATATTTTGTCACAGGTGGAGGTGTCACTATATTTGGTTAACTGAATTATTTCTCTACTGTTGTCTGATATAATAGTCATAGTATACTCATCTTCATCATATATTTATTTGCAGGATAGTTGATTAATTTTATCAAATTGCTTCTTAATACGTGACATATACCTACTTGCTTCTAGCAGGATTTTTGTGTCCTGAGATCCCAATGAAGCCCCAAAATGCTAGATTAGATAATGTGATTTTCTGACAGAGAAAAACAGTTAATGGATTGTAAATGTAACAATCAAAACAATTTCATGTGTGCAATAATTTTAAAGGATTTATCAAGAAAAGAATATTATATTTGATGACATTTATGATTTGTTTTTTAATTACATGTGTCTACTGTACTTAAATTGCCATTATATGAATTTGAGAGCTGATTAAGCACTACAAGTAAATTTTCCATAGATTATTCATTAGAAGATTAAAGAGAGCGGACAAGAGAAAGAGGAGAAGGGAATAACATCAGTTGGAAGGAAAAGAGAATTACTTCACCTATTTGATTCTTCCAAGATTTTGAGGTATAAAATATTGTCCCAAAATATTTGGAGGAGGAGATTTGCCCTGTGCTGGTCCCACCTGCCATGTTGTTTTGTCTTATCATTATTTTGGACTTCTGGTAGTTAATATTTAGTTTCTGAAGTTCACAAAAGAGTGCAATAGCATTCAGTGCTTTTCTGAGTCCAATTTGAGAATAAGAAATGACCACAGCATTGTCAGCTTATAGAATGTAGTAGGATCTGACATCCATAAATTTGGGGAACATGGATAATAAGTGGATCTAAGACTTCACCATATTGTTGATATAAAAGTTGAATAGTGCAGGTACTAACATACATCTCTGTCCGATAACTTTGAAAGTATTTTCCTTGTGAATGCTTCTTAAAGGTTTGAAATGAGGTATTAGTCTGTGCTGTAGTTTCTGAATTAGACATAACATCTTGGTTCCTGCAGACCACCAAACCAGTTCCTTTCTAAACATGGAGGGGAGCTGAACTCGACAGGCAGCTCTTTCACCCTAGAGATCACTTAACAACTGCAACTGCTGAGATTCTAGTCCAATTGTAGTTGAGGACTACCAGTATTAGATGATGCATTACAAATATTCATTTATCATACAGCAGCTTTCTTGGAAGTTCCCCCTATAATTTCTGGTTCAAATGCCTAATACAGAATTTGCCTATTATTCTCAATAAGCTAAAAGGTCTATAGTAGCTCAGGACATTTTTTGCACCTTTCTTGTAAATAGGACCCACTGTTGCCTTTTCCCAGTCCTCAGGGATATTTCCTATTTGGTCAATGTAGATGAACAGAAAATTAAGAAAAGTACCCACCAATCTAAATGTGGCTTGAGTATCTTTGGAGAAACACAGTTACAATTGGTGGCTTTTTCTGTTCTTAAAGATTCTATAAATTTAACAATTTCAGAAAGACTGACTGGTGGCCAACACTCAAACACAGAGGATGAATAGATAAGGTCCTGTTAGTTCACCTTTTTGCTTTTCCTTTTAGAAGCATTGTGTCTGCCTGGGGCAATGCAGAGGTGCCTCACGGTATATTTTACTTGCTTCAGGCATGAACAACACTTCAAAGGATGTTGGATGTAGCATGTAAGATGAAAAGTAGCATCTAGGGGCATGCACTAATTCTTCCATGAATAATAAAGTAGGTCAAGTAAACTGGTCACAGATTTGGAAAGTAAAGTCAGATGCCTTGAAGTAATTTCCCCAAAAGGCCTCTTGCTTTATCTTGATAGTCCTTACTCTATAGCTCACTTGAGCTTTGCACACTCATGGCTTTGTAATGGAGCAGAAACACAACTCTCAACATTACAGTGACACAGGTCATCTGGGTTGCATTGGTCATTGGATATAGTCAGCCTTTTAAATGACTGCCTTGTTAGTTGGAATTTTCTACCTTCCTGTAAAAACTGTTTCAAAAGAAGGTGCCTGCAACCAATTAAATAGATTAACTAGATTTTATTATCACATATGCCAGGGCTCAAATTACAAAAAGCTATTGAGCAAATTTTCTGGTTAATATGGGGAAAGTGGAAGTAGTTGACTGATAGAATTTTAATCTTCTTCAAGAACCTTTTCCTAGGAAAATATAAGCTGTCTAATCCATAACTCATCTAAGCTTTTATGATTCTTAAATCCTGATGACTTCAGGACTTTATAGCATTTTTAATAATGAAAATTTACTTCAGGCATTGCAAATATGAATTAAAAAATAGTCAGATGAAGGCCTATTTAACTCTTTTCCCTCTATTGAAAGTTCCCTGACTTAGTTGCTTTCCATATGTGATTAGAAGTGCAGCTGGGTGAGTGTTCATAATTATGAACAACAACAAAAACTTGAAAGGAAAACATTCAATATCCTCTCCCTTATTAACTGCAGGATGCTCTGCCTGCTATCAAAAGTTGGATTGTGAGGATGATTTGACTATCTCTTATTCAAAGTACTTGGCTGCATTTCATAAACAAACAACAACAAATAAACCTCTAGATTTGTTTCATCTATGTCCTTCATAGCTTCCCATTTATCTTTGCATTCATGGCATCTTGCAATGTAAAAGGTCCTGGCATATAATCATTGCTCTCAGAAAGCCCAGAGATTTTCTAGAGTAAGTGAATGAAATTAATTCCAATATCTATTTTTCCTAAAAATTCCCTTGTGTCATTTACAACTATGACCCAATCCTTTTTTTGTTTCCTAGATATATACTGATTACTGTTGCTAACTACCTGTCTCTTATAATATAGCCTCCAAAACTACCAGGCATCTCCAGTCATGAACTGCTAGTAGCTAAAGGACTATTTTCTGCTATGCCACCTTTGGACTTTTTTTCTGAAATGAAATGAAGCATAAAGAATTTAAAAAGAACAGTATTCTCATAATAAAATTCTGCTGACCCTTATAGGTATGTAACCACTAACTGTAAGCTAAACTATATGCTGATTATAGATAGAATCCAGTTCTTGGGGCAAAATTATATATGAATAGTCTGACTGCTCATCAAATGAAATGCAAGAACAAGTAGCCTTTAGTCTTTTCTCCCAACAGGCTAGTGACGGACAAGCATGAAACACTCCATTTCCTGACGTTCTAGATCACGGGTCGGCAACCCGCGGCTCCGGAGCCGCATGCGGCTCTTTGAGCCCTCTCCTGCGGCTCCGGACCTCCTCCTCCCCCTCCCCCTTCTTCCTCCTGCCCCCCCCGGCCTCACTCCCGGCTGGGCCGGCGGGGGCATTGCTCCCTGGGCCGTCCCCAGGCCGCCGAGCTGGCTATGCGTCTCCCCAGGCCGGGCCGGGCGGCAGTCCCGGCTGGGGCGGCAGCAGGAGGGCATTGCTTCCTGGGCCGTCCCTGGGCAGCTGAGTCAGCCACGCATCTTCGCGGGCCGGGTTGAGCAGCAGTCCCGGCTGGGGCGGCGGCGGCATTGCTCCCTGGGCTGTCCCTGGGCCCCAGGCCAACTATGCATCTCCCCAGGCCGGGCCGGGCAGCAGTCCCAGCTGGAGTGGTGGCAGGAGGGCATTGCTTCCTGGGCCGTCCCTGGGCAGCTGAGCCGGCCACGCATCTCCACGGGCCGGGCTGAGCAGCAGTCCTGGCTGGGGCCGTGGCAGCAGCGATGGGGGCATCGCTTCCTGGGCCGTCCCCAGGTCGCCAAGCCGGCCACGCGTCTCCCCGGGCTGGGCTGGGGACATCGCTTCCAGGGCCATTCCCGGGCCATTCCCCGGGCAGCAGACGGCCATGTGTCTCCGTGGGCTGGGCCGTGCAGCAGTCCTGTCTGGGGTGGCGGGGGCAGGGGCATCGCTCCTGGGCCGTCCCCGGGCCGCCGAGCCGACCACGTGTCTGCTCAGGCCGTGCAGCAGTCTTGGCTGGGGCGGCGGCGGTGGGGGCATCGCTCCCTGGGCCGTCCCCAGGCCGGCGAGCCGGCTACACATCTCCCCAGGCCGGGCTGGGTGGCAGGGGGGCATTGCTTCCTGCACCGTTCCCGGGCCACTCCCCGGGCAGCTGACCCAGCCATATGTCTCCCCGAGCCGGGCCGGGCGGCAGCAGGGAGGCATCGCTTCCTGGGCCATCCCCGGGCTGTTCCCGAGGCAGCCGAGCTCGCCACGCATTTTCCCGGGCCAGTCCGTGGTGTCCTGGGTGCCTTTCAGCGCCTTCTACTGCCTCCTGCTCCCTTCCCCTCCCTGCCCCTTCGGCGCTGTCTGCCTTTCGTTCTCTCTCTCTCTCTCTCTCCTCATCTGGAGAGAGAGGGGGGGCAGAGGAAAGAGAGAGAAAGGGAGGGTGACTTGTTCGGGCGAAGAACCAGTGGGGGAGGCCAAGGCAAAGTAAGTCAAAAGCACTTCGTGCTAGCATCTCCTGATCCCTTGTTATCACTGCCACAGACTCGGCTCATCCACCCTCACTCTCTCCTCTCCTCTCTACCGACGAGGCTGCTCGCTTCAAATGGTTGGCTACCGAGGCCCGGGAGCCAGGCAGGCGGAGAAATCTCATCCGCAGCATTTTCTTGCTGCTGTTGTTTTGCGCGCGCGCGGCGCTGGCTGGGAACAGAGGCAAGCAAGCTCTATGGTTGGAAGTCCCTGCAGCTTGGGAGCCAGGATCTTCCCCCTCTCAGTCCCAAATCCCAAGCAGGATTCACAACATTGGGATTGGAAGTGAGCTGCGAGGAGATGGTCTGTCTCTCTTCCTCCCCNTCCACATTGCCCATCTCTAAGGGAGGAAGTTAAACGATTTGGTAGGTGAACTGGTTCTGTTAGTAAAGGGGGGGGAGCTGAAGAGAAAAAGAGGGAGAGAGAGAGGAAAGAGAGAAAGAGGAAAGAGAAAGAGAGAGGAAAGAAAGAGAAAGAGAGGAAAGGAAGAAAGAGAAAAGAAAGGGAGAGGAAAGATAAAGAGAGAGGGGGAGAGAGAGGAAAGAGAGAGGAAAGAAAGGAAAGGAAAGAAAGGGAGAAAGTGGAAAGAAAGGAAAGAAAGAAAGAGGGAGAAAGAGAAAAGAGATGAAAAAGGGGGAGGGAGAGGGGGAGAGAGGAAAGAAAGAGAAAGAAGGAGAAAGAGGAAAGGGAGAAAGAGAGGAAAGAAAGGAAAGAGAAAGGACAGAAAGAGAAAGGGAGAAAGAGAAAAGAGAAAGGGAGAGGAAAGAAAAGGAGAGGGAGAGAGAGAGAGAGGAAAGAAAGGAAAGAGGAAAGAAAGAGAAAGGGAGAGGAAAGAAGGGGAGGGAGAGGAGGAGAGGAAAGAAAGAGAAAGAAGGAGAAAGGAAAGAAAGGGAGAAAGGAAAGAGAAAGAAAGAAAGAGGGAGAAAGAAAAGAAAGGGAGAGGAAAGAGGGAGGGGGGAGAGGGGAAAGAAAGAGGAAAGGAAAAAAGGAAAGAAAGAAAGAGGGAGAAAAAGAAAAGAAAGAGATGAAAGAAAGGGGGAGGGAGAGGGGAGAGGAAAGAAAGAGAAAGAAGGAGAAAGGAAAGAAAGGGAAAAAGGAAAGAGAAAGGAAAGAAAGCGAGAAAGGGAGAAAGAGAAAAGGGAGAGGGAGGGGGGAGAGGAAAGAAAGAGGAAAGGAAAGTTAAAAAAAGGGAGAAACAGAAAAGAGAAAGGGAGATGAAAGAAAGGGGGAGGGAGAAGGGGAGAGAGGAAAGAAAGAAAGAAGGAGAAAGAGGAAAGAAAGGGAGAAAGGAAAGAAAGGGAGAAAGAGGAAAGAAAGAGGAGAGAAAGGGAGAAAGAGAAAAGAGAAAGGGAGAGGAAAGAGAAAGGGAGAGGGAGAGAGGAAAGAAAAAGGAAAGAGGAAAGAAAGAAAGGGAGAAAGGAAAGGGGAAAGAGTAAAGAGAAAGAGGAAGGGAGAAAGGAAGAAAGAGGAAAGAAAGGGAGGGAGAGGAAAGAAAGGGAGAGAGGAAAGAGGGAGAGGAAAGAGAAAGGAAAGAGGGAGAGGAAAGAGAGAAAGGGGGAAGTGCAAGTGCCTCTCTCTCTCTCTCTCTCTCTCTCACACACACACACACACACACA
>NW_015388386.1:100300-101437 GCF_001527695.2 Protobothrops mucrosquamatus
TCTTTCTTTCTCTTCCTTTCCTCTTTCCTTTCTTTCCTCTCCTCTTTCTCTTTCCTCTAACTTTCTCTTTCCTCTTTCTCCTCTTTTCTTCTCTTTCTCTTTCCTCTCTTTCTTTCCTCTTTCTATCTTTCCTTTCTTTCTCTCTTTCTTTCCTCTTTCTCTTTCCCTCTTTCCTCTCTTTCTCTTTCCTCTATTTCTCTTCTCTTTCTCTCCTCTTTTTCTCTTTTTCTCTCTTTTCTCTTTCTCTCTTTCCTCTTTTTCTCTTTTTCTCTCTTTTCTCTTTTTCTTTTTTTCCTTTCTCTTCTCTTCCTCTCTTTCCTCTAACTTTCTCTCTCTCTTTCCCCTCTTTCTCTTTCCACTTTTTCTCTTTCCCTCTTTCCTCTCTTTCTCTTCTCTTTGTCAAGCCCCACAGGGCTTGCCACTCACGGGTGAGGGTTGGGGGACCGCCAGCCGACTGCTGCCGCCGCCGCCGCTGCAGCCACCCAGCCCGTTGCCGTTGCCGCCGCCGCAGCCGAGCAGCTTGTTCCCGCCGTCGCCGCAGCCGCCCAGCTCGTTCCTGGCGTCGCCCCGGCCTGCGGAGCTCCAGGTATGGCCCTCCCCCCCTCCCTTCCATTCCCTGCAGTGCTGCCTGGCGTGCCCGGGACGGGAAACCCCGAGCCGCCGTAGCCAGGCGCGAGGGGGAACGCCAGAAGCCTCACGCAAGGGGGGGAGGCCTGGCGACAGGGGGAGGCCCGGCGACGCTGGGGGGGAGGCCTGGCGACGCTGCGCCCTGCCGGGGGGGGAGCCCTGGCGAGGGGGGGGCTGGCGACGCTGCGCCCTGCCGGGTGCTCACCGACAGGGTTGGGGGGGCCGAGGCTGCCAGGGAGAAACAGCCACGTGCCGGCAATCAGCTGGAACTGCTGGAGCCGGCCGGGGAAAGCCGCGGCGAGGCGGAGAATGCCGCGGATGCCAGGGGGAAAGCCGAACGGGCCACGCAACACCAGCAGACCAGCAGACGCCGCGGGAGAGCTCAGAAGGCCAAGCAAGGGCTGACACCAACCTGGAACTCTCTGGTCCAACGAGCCTTCAGGGAAGGAGGCTGGGTGACGCAGCACACAAGCGGCCGGACGGAGAACCGCCAAGGATTGATTGACTTCC
>NW_015388387.1:0-45944 GCF_001527695.2 Protobothrops mucrosquamatus
TCACTGGCAGTGTGGCTGTCATGTCATCATGTGATTTTGGCACAAGATTATTTATTGTAGTACATAAAATAGGCCATATATTATCCCTGCAATGGATATACAGACTAGAGTGGCCTTTTTATTTATTTATAAGGGATAACTCAGGTCTACTAAGCTCCATCCCTGGGGAAGCCCTTTATGCTTTCTGAGAGAGTTTTAGAGAAGCTTTAAAAACATACTGTTACATAGAGTTTGCTAGGACTGTTATTATTCGACTTTCAGTTAATTAATTTATTGTTGTCTGTATACCTTGTGCTTTTCCTTAAAGAGATCTCCATTGCAGAGGCAGATTGAACTGAGAAAGAGTCACTGGCTCAAAATCAACCAGGGAATTTTTTGTTGGAATGTGGATCTTAACTTGGGTCTCTTTGGTCCCAGTCTAACATGAGAACCATTGTACACACAGACTTTCTCTCTAGGTCTGTATAACTTACTGTTGTGATTCCTTGCCAGCCAGTGGATCTGGCAGCTGAGTCTGAGGAATCAGATGAGGAGGAGGGGCCTGGAATGATATTAGAGCAGTGTTTCTCAACCTTGGCAACTTTACGATGTGTGGACTTCAACTCCCAGAATTCTCCGGCTAGCGTTGCTAGCCGGAGAATTCTGGGAGTTGAAGTCCACACATCGTAAAGTTGCCAAGGTTGAGAAACACTGCTAGAGTCAGAGGAAGGCTCTGAGGATCTCCAAGACTTACAGTCAGACGAGGAGCCTGGCCCTTCTACTCGCGCTCAGGGTGAGACACAGCTGTGCTGGGAGCCTGAGTTGGATAGTGATGAAGAACAGTTGGGACAAATCCAGGGTGCATGAAAGCGCAGGCAAAAGAAGCGAGTAGGACAGAGGAATGCAACGGGGCAGCTACAAAAGCAAAGGAGAAGGCATTAGGAAGCCACGCATTGGCTGAATTATAAAAGGAAAGGTGTGGGAGGTGCTGGTTGCTGAAGGCAACTATTCGTGTTGAGGATCGAGTTTCTGTGGACTGTGTTTGTTTGCCTTGGACATTGACTCAGGTCTGTGAGAATAAAAGGGGTTGTTTTTTTCTTGTGGTTCCTGCCTGTTTCTTGGAAGAGGGGTTTCTCCTTGTGAGCATAACAAGGATTCACGTAGGCTGGGACAGAACACTTACACAACTTAGTAGTGGGTTTTGTGTGTGTGTGCTTACGCCTTTGAGTCATTGCTGACCTCTGATCACTGCCTGGACAAGTCCCTGCAGTTTTTGTAGCAAGATTTTAGGAAGTGGTTTGCCATTGCATCCTTCCTAGAGCTGAAAGGGACTGGCTGGCCCAAAGTCACCCAGCTGGTTCATGCCAGACTAAAATTCATGCTCTCTCAGTTTCTGGTGCCTTCCTTAACCACTAGAGCTGATATACTTTGACTCTAGTACATAAGCATATATATTTATACATATAATGATATCATTTGCCATTTAGTATACCTTGCTGAGTGAATCTTTTGGAGGCAGATAGATATCAGCCTAAATGATCCCTCAGGATGACTGCGAGCGTAAATGGAGAAGGAATATACTAAACACTCCACCTTGATATTTTTTTGTGTGGGCCGGGAGGTGGTATAGTTGAAACAATAAATCAGAGGTAGAGGCTCTGTCTAGATTTCACTGAACTACATTTCCCAGGGACCTCAGACAACATGTCTCTAAGTTAGGAATGGTGGAAACAATTCTGAAAAGCCTTATGCTCCACACCCCAAAATAAAATGATTGGTCTCTTATTGTTTTCTAGGACAGAGAGTTGCCTTGTAGAGAGATGGATGGCAAACAAATCTAATACAGATAGTCCTCAACTTACAACAATTCATTTATTGACCATTCAAAGTTACAACAGCACTGAAAAAACTGACTTATGATAGTTTTTCACACTTATCACCATTTCAGCCTTCCCGTGATCATGTGATCAAAATTCAGACACTTAGCAACTGACTCATATTTACGACCGTTGCAGTATTCCAGGGTCACGTTATCCCCTTTTGCAACCTTCTGACAAGCAAAGTCAATAGGGAAGCCAGGATTCACTTAACAATCATGTGACTAACTTAAAAGCTGCAGTGATTGATTTAGCAACTGTGGCAAGAAAGGTTGTAAAATGAGATAAAACTCAGTTAACAAATGTTTCTCTTAGCAACAGAAATTTGGGGCTCAGTTGTGATCATAAGTCAAGGACTCCTTATAAATAATCATAATAGGACATATTCAATCAAAACACCCGCTTTGCTTGTTGACAGATCAATGCAGAATTGGTTGTTGCAGAAGAACAGATGGTGATGCGGAGGAGGTGGGGAATCACTGGGCATGGGGTGATATATCCTGAGTAATCTTGCAGAGGTCTTTGGGGAGAACATGAGGGTCTTCCAGGTTGGGGCTATTTCTGACTTTGAAAACAAGCAAGGTTTCTACCCATGAATTTAGTGTGAATATTTGTCTAACTGAGCCTTGTGTCATGGTTCCGATAGATGAAACCATTTAAAGAACTTCAAGGAAAGAATTCTTCCTTAAAGAACATTTTATTAAGAAACAAACTATCGGCACTTACATAGTTGAACCCAAAACTGAGATTCCCTCCCCCCAGATATAAAGTAACAAGGTGCAATTCCCACTCCACACACACTGTCATAAATCACATTCCCCAATTAACACAAGCCTCAGGCTTTTCTCACTGGCCTCTCAGCTTGCCAAAACCTTATCAAACCATCTCCTTGAGTTCCCACACTTCTACATTGTTATGGCTATCTAAATCCTCAAGCATTTACCCCATCCCCCCTTCTACATCTGAACTCTAAAAAATTAGAAAAGGCACATTAGAAGCAAAAGTAAAAATGGCTGCTGATTCTCAGTTGTCAGAGCAACGACATCCATTGTCACAGTGTTGACCTCTTGCTGTTTCACCCTGGCTCAAAGATCCAAGAAGGAAGTGAAAAGGAGCTTTGACCTCAGTACTCATTCTGAGATAACGGCGGACAAAATGGGTACCTCTTGCTGGTGAAAAATTGTGGGTCTTGTTTTCATCCGAAACATTCTGGGGACTATCCTAGAGTACGTAATCATTTTTAGTCTAAGGTCATCATCTCAGGGCATGATTGACGTAAATGAAGAAAATTCTAACTTCCCCAGAACAGCTTCTCTGCCTTTGGTTGAAAATGCCATGTCTGGAAGGTTCAGTTTTCAGAGACTTCTGCCAGGAAGGCTGCAGTGACCAGGTCTTGAAGCCCATCAACAAAATGTCTGAGTCAGTGCGTGCCCGTGTGAAATGGAGGGAGGGAGATGGCACAATGGTTATTTCAGTGTTCCTTCTGCCTGTATGTTCTTCTGTCTTTCCACACTTCTGTTAAACCTCAGCAGAAGAGAATTATTTTTTCCAACTCAAAATCTGGTACAAGTCAGCTCATCCATGACATTCACTGTTAAGCGGGGAGGGGAAAAAATCAATTTCACACCGCTTGGCCCAGCTCTACAATCATGCAATTCTTTAACCTTTCAGTGAATGATTTTTAACTATGAAGAAAGCTGAATCAAAACGTCACTGGAGCAAAGCATGTGCTGTTTTCCAAGGAGAAAAGGTTCAACTGCGAACTAACATTTGGTTCTGGAGAAAAGAATATTAGCGTATTATATTATAGACAATATCCTATTACAGCTCTTGAAGCCAGGTTGAAGTGTTGTTTCTTAATTGCTACTTTCTCTGTGATTCTTGTGATAGTTAGAAAAAAGCTGATTCATCTCTCATAATGTTCTCTGCTGTGGTAAATGAGGCTCTGCGGATTTTACTCTGCTAGTTGGTGCCGACTATAGGGGCCGGCACTCATTTCCGTTTCAAAACCTTTGAGCCAGTGCTGTCCAAAGACATTTCTGCAGTCATGTGGCCAGGACATCACAGAGCGGTGTTATCTTCCCAACGAAGTGATACCTATTTATTTACTTGCATTTGTATGCTTTTGAACTGCTAGGTTGGCAGGAGATGGGGGTGAGGACGGGAACTCACCTTGTCACATCGAGCTCGGGTCTCGAACTTGGATTGCCAGCTTTCTAGGCAACAAGCCCAACGTCTTAACCACTGAGCCACTACATCACCCCTTCTCAGCTGTGGATTACATCTGAAATAGACAGGAATCTCTGTTCTTCCTTATTAGCTGCATCATTGTGGCTTTAGGGCGGGAAGAAAGAAGATACAGGTAGCCTTCATGACTATAATAGAGCCTGTCAATTGCAGTTGTAAGTCATGATGTTCATGAAGTAGGTCATCACGTGGCCATACTGATTTTACGACCTTTTTTGTGGGGTCATAAGGCAGTTATATAACAAACCTGGTGATCATTAAATGAATGCTGTGGTTGTTAAGCAAACCCATTGTTATGGGGCATTTTGCCAAAAACTTAGTTAAAGTTAAACATCGTATTTTGGCAAAAATGTCATAAATTACAATCACATGACCATGGGATATTACAAATGGCTATAAACATGAGTCGGTTGCCAAGGGCCTAAAATACAGTAATGTGACCACCGGGGTGGTGGTGGCAACCATCAGAACCTCACAACAGGTTGTAAGTACTTTTTGAAGGGTATTTAGGTGGAAGATTACCTATAAATGTATCCCTCCTGTTTTGAAAATTTAAAATTCTCAGTTGCCTATCAAAACAATTGCTAAGCATTGTATAAAATAAAAGAGAATAAAAATGTAAAATGATTTTGTAAAATGAAAGATGATTTAGTATAAAATAGTTTCATACATTACGGCATGATATAAGCATCCACATATCAATATTCGTAAGAACAATGCAAGTTCTCATATTAGTGAAGAAAGAAATATATCCGTAAGGATTATCGAAAACATAGCAGAGAGGAGGATTCACAAATGAAAGAGTAGAGCCATTCAGAGGGAAAACCAAGAAAACAGAATGTGGTGCTACAAGTAATGAAGTATGGTTTTTCACGAATAGCACTTGATGATGGCTAGGAAACTGCAGCTGGCCCATGTCAGCACATCTCATAAATGGTGCTTCCTGGAAATGCTTTATCACCTTCATGTTGAAATAGCTACATTGGTTGCTGGTTATTTTTTAAAACAGCTTCAGCCCTGGACAAATTAGGTGCAGATCAGTTAGCAATAGCAATAGCACTTAGACTTATATACCACTTCATAGTGCTTTACAGCCCTCTCTATGTGGTTTACAGAGTTAGCATTTGGGACCTCATTTTACCGACTTTGGAAGGATGGTAGGCTGAGTCAACCTTGAGCCAGTCAAGATCGAACTCCTGGCAGTCAGCAGAATTAGCCTGTAATACCGCATTCTAACCATGGACCACCTAGTTGCAGTTAGGTTCATTATAGAGCTAGCTGTATTTAAAATGGAGGCTAGACGCTTTCTCATTATCTTTTAGGAGAGGGCCTAAGCCTTATAGAGTTTTAGGTTGTCTGTGCTGTGGACTCTATGAAGGCTTCTATCTGTCTATCTGTCAATTTATTCATCCATCAAGTGTGAAATGACTTAGATATCCTTCACTGAAGTCATTCATCTTTATGAGTCGAGAGATAAGTCTATTCACTTCGACACAACTGAGGTGTCAGGCCCCATTGGCCAAAATACTTCCAGTGTGGGCAGCTTGAACATTGCTTGCAAACCTTTGATGTGTGAAGTGTTAGGTGAATAATCTGAGGAGACAAGCAAGACCTTCTCTGCAGTGGTTGCCAAAAGAGGATGTTGCATCTGGATGGCTTCAGGATTGCCTCCAGTACCGAAGATGCATAGCCTGGATAAACTTTGGCATACACCATGAGGGCTGCAAGCTGACTGCCTTCAGCTCACCCTGAGGTAACTGTATACCTTTGGCTGAAGCTTCTAATGTGGAAGTACTTGGCCAGAAGTTTGGGAAAAGCCTCTCAATCCCATCCTACAGTAATTACTATAGAAGACTCCTGTCTTCCCAGAGTGGAGTCTGAAGCAAAGTGAGGCAAAGCAACAGGGTCGCTCCACTGCCCTTTTAGAAAGGAAGTGAACATCAGACTTCATAAGAGTCTTCAAGGGACGTTTTTATTTCATCTTCATCAAATCAAAGTACCCTTTGAAGCTTCCTAGTGCCTATGTGCATATCTATCTTTGTTAATGGTCAAATTCAAAGGTTTTTTTCCCCATCTTTAGATAATATGAAACATTGAAATAAAATAAATAAACAATAAAATAAAAAAAGATAAAATAAGTTAAATGAAATGAAATGAAGTGGAAAAGATAAACACAGGCCAATACAGGTGAAAACTTTTTTTTAATTTAGGTAACCCACTTTGAACACTGAGAATATTAGCAATAAGGCTTCGATGAAAAGACCATCATAAAAGTAGTTAGAAATAGGTAAACAGGAGGATTAACAGTTACTGTTAATTTTAAACTTCAAGCAGGTTTAACCCAATTCAAGGGTTCTCAAACTTGACCACTTTAAGATTTGTGGACTTCAAGTCCCAGAATTGAAGTCCACAAGTCTTAAAGTGGCCATGTTTGAGGACCCCTGATCCAATTCATGGTGGGATCCTAGGGGGATAGGAAATGGAGATGAGCATCACCCCTTAGAGTCAGACATGGCTGGACAGGAGAAACCTTTATCTTTATAGTGGGATATTATCAAAATTTGCTGATTATTAAACAAAACGTGGCAACCGAATAAGAGAGTTCATTGCTGTGATCATTTAAAAGATAATTGAGGTAAAAAGAATCACTACCGCCCAGATACTGAAGGTGTGATAAATTTGTGTCACAGATTTTGATAGGATTGTAAAGTGTCAGGCGCAAACAATCAGATGCATACATGAAGAGTTCAAGTAGTTATTTTATTGTTCAAGGGGGTTGGACTTTGACCTTTTGCTGCCTACCCAGAGATTCTAGACTTAATTCCCTGCTTGACTCCTCCCCCTGCCAATCTCTCTCTGACATCAAAAGCACATGGGCGTTTGTTTCAATGGTTCCTAGCCATTCATTATACGAGATTTTCTGGATTTTCTCCTTTCCAGGACCACAGTTTGCAGGGTGTTACAATGTAAGAGTGTCAAAGCAATTCAGAATGTTGATATGGTAATCAGATTAAGATATCTCACACGCTTCTGGCTGGTAATTGAGTTGCCTAAAAAGACACCAGTATGAATGAGGCTGTGCTCAATTTGATGCTCCATATAATAATTTCATTATGTGAGGTTCTTCCTGGCCAAGTCATATGCCATTGTTATTGTGCATGTGTCATGGTTCCGACAGATGAAACTCTTCAAAGAACTTCGAGGCATTGTTTACCTTAAAGAATCTTTATTTTGAGTAGCATAACATCGGCAGTGCATAATCGAAGCCAAAAACTGAATTCCCCTCCCCTGAGCACATAGTATCAAAGCACAATTCCCTCCTCCAATTAACAGTCATAAATCACATTCCCCAATTAGCTTGAAGCTCCGGCTTCCTCTCCCGTTCTCCAGCCTGCCAATTTCTTATCACCTCTGGTTACAATAACCTTGTTTCTCAAGCTGGGTCCAGTGTTGTTATGTCTAGCTGGACTCTCATTCACATTCCCCCTCCCAGCATCATCTAACTCTAAAAGCAAAAGGTAAAAGATGGCTACATTTCCATCTGTTGTCAATGTAAAAACATCCGATGTTAGCAGCGTTGACAGCATGAGCCATGGTGAAACAGTTACTCCTCCAACTCCCCCCCCCCCAATTTCAAGATAAAGAAGTCTCTAACAACTATGGGATTAAGCCTACATGAAGATATTAACCTGTGACTGACTTCAACTTTATGTAGTCCTACTTCCATATGGAGAATAGCACTAGCAACATACCAAAAGAATATTTGTTAGGAAATGGGACTGAACAGCGTCAGTCACTGAGAAGTTGAAATTCAATACTGTTGTGGTTCCGTCCTGTGAGCCCATCTTATCGGAGGAAGAAGGCTTCAAACATGAAGGAGAGGAGATGACCAGGCCTCCCTTTCCAGGACCCTCCTCTCTGGCAATGCCTCAGGTGTCTCCCGACGGAGAAGAGATTGGCCAGGAGCCAGGTGTTCCCAAGCCGTCGGATAGTTACGTTGTGGCTGGACCCACGCCAGCGTAGGCGAGACAAGCGTGCGCAGCAGAAAAGGAGGCATGCCAGAGATTAAGCTGAGTCACTGGACCCCACCTCACAGGCTATAAAAGAGAGTGTGGTGGCCATTCGGACTCTGTGACGGACAAAGCTAAATCTCTGGCGAATCACTTTGCACCTTTGGACACAACGCCTATTTGCTGTGGATTTAATTACAAACTGGACTATTCAAACTGTGTGTATTTTTGTCTGTGTTCTTGGAGTAAAAAGTTCTTGGCAGGCAGCTATGGAGTTGCTGCCAAGTTCCTTATCAGTGGCGTGAAGTGTTTGAGAAGTTTATTTAACCCTCGGCTGGCTGTTTGGGTGCGTGTGTGAGACGGGGACAGAACAAATACCAGAGAGCACTTCTTCAAGGAGCTGCACACTAAGCTTCGTTGAAAAGAGTTTTATTGCAGCAAGAATAAACTGGGAACTCCATGAACCATGAAAGGCCTGGAAAGCTCAGGCAGATATAAATAAATTTTGTATCACATGATCCCTATGGGCATGTTTTCTTCCTAATACATGGAAGATTAGCCCAAGACCTTTAAAGCAGTTTACTTTTTCTAAACCATGTTCATTTAGTGACCAATTTAGTTTTCTTGACCTTTTAGTGCATGCCCTGCTTTTGGTTTAATCAGGATTAATTTCAAAAGATTGGTTGTCACATTAGTAGGCAAGACGGTGGGGGTTCTAAAAACTTGCTGGCATTTTAGAGAGAATTACTGCATCATTTGCATAAAGGATATACCAAATTAGATATTTGACAGTATAAATGAGCAATAAGTGAATTAATATATCAGTTGAACAATAATGGAGCCACGATACAGCTCTGCCAACCCCCCTCCTCATTTTTTTTAAATGCTCTTGGACATTGGAGCAGATGCTTAGACTACTTTTCTAAGATAAGGGTGTCAGATATGTTGGCCTGATCTCCCTATAACAGTGGTGGGAAACTATGGCCCTTTTATGATCAGTGAACTTCAACTCCCAGAATTCCTGAGCCAGCCTGGAATTCTGGGAGTTGAAGTTCATAGATCATAAAAGGGCCATAGGTCCCCACCCCTTCTCTACCTGAATGGGGGACCTTAACTGAAAGGAAAACATACACACACAGTCACACTCACATTTGTTATCAACAAGAGGACTTTTTAAAGAGGATATTTTGCTTACCCAGAAAATCTTCAAAAACGTCAAAGATTTACTAAGGCTAAGCTATCCAGAGCCATTACAGAAATGGTTAACATCGAATATGGCATACTATCAAAGCATAATTCCAGCCCTTATCAGCACACAGCAGGGTACAGTGGGAATTAGACTGAAATCAAACTTTGCCTCAAACCAGTTTTCAGAAATAAGCAAAATTTTGCCAACGCTACCTCTTGACCCTATTATTCCTTTTTCTGCCCTGTTGGCTCTATCAGTCCTGATCAGGACTGATTGCTTCAGCTTGATTTTCTTTTTGCTTCTCCATTAGGCGACTTGGCCAATTCTTGCTCATCAATTTTGGAAGCTACCAGTTCATTTGGAAACTGTTCTGCTTGCCATGATGCCTGGTCAACAGAACCACTGATTTTGCAAAGAGTAATGGTGTTTAGGCTTATATACTGCCCCATAGCTCTTTACAGCAATCTTGGGGCTGGGTCCTCATTTTACTGACCTCAGAAGCATGGAAGGTTGAGTCAACCTTGATCCCCCATCAGGATCAAACTACAGGCTGTGGGCAGAGTTTCCTTTCAAATGCTGAAGGTGCCAGATTCTGGCAAATCACTGTTCTGAAGTCCTACCATTTCAGTGTGTGGTACTAAGATTAATCCACTGCTCTGTTCTCCACCACCCACCCCATTCTTATCCCTAGCATAATAATCAAGGGCTTCCTTACCTTCTGACGCCAGGCATTTATTTCAAAAGAACACCTCTCCCCTTTTCTTTAATGAGGATATCAGTATCTGTTTTCAGCACATTGTCTCCTTAGGAGAAGTTGCTTGGAAGACAGGCGCTACTTAGCCAGAGTCTATTTTTCATCCTAGCACAAGAAGGAGATGCCAGTAGTATTCTTTTCCTCATTTTTCCCATTGACAGTGCATTAGGGATCTTTTACAATAGCAGCTAACCGCACTGGATGATGCTTCAGCCACCTTACATAATGGACATCAATCTATGACATTGCCTTCAATTTGCCCCCAGCCAAACACAGAACAGTTGGCCTCCATGCTTACCCATCCTACTTCTGGAATGCCGATTTTTACCTTCTTCTAGCCATGCAGTCTGTTTGCAGTATCTTGTATCAAAGTCAATTTGGATGTAGGGACTTGCCTTGCTTCTAAAGATGCCCTAAGGCTGCTGGAGGATGGTTTTTTTGTCTGGTCCTGGACTCTTGATTTTTAGGACCGTTCGCCTTTTAGCAGAAGAGTTATGACTGCTCTATTAAGCCAGAGGCATCCCTCTCACTTTGCTTGCCAACCCTAGCAACCCAGCCAAAGCTGTCAAAGCTTGGAGCTATGACAATAGGCATGTGGAAAATGTACCGTGGTGGAAAGGAATTGCTCTTTCTCCACTGAGTCTTCTGTTCCATGAGATTCCGTGAGACTGGAGTATCATCCGGGGAAGGGAATTTGAGAAGAAGTCTTGTGGCCACCAGGCCAGCTCAGAAGTGTTGGATAGGTATACTTTTGATACTCTCCATTGGTCTTCCACTATCTTCTGGGGGGAGGGGAGGAAGGAAGGAGGTTCACTGCTGGTATGGATAAGGAACAATACCTACCCCATTTCATTTCCTTTTGAGGAAAGTGGGGAGGGGGAAGTGGTTCTTTAGGCACCATCTCATGCAAGGGGAGAAGGAGAAGAAGGAGGTCTTTTGGTGCCACTCCTCCAGCCTCACCTCTCACATTCCACCCGTTCAGATTCCTGCCATGTTGTCTGGATCTTCAATCACTACTCTTGCACAGTGTACAGGGAAAGAAAACTAGTGTCAGCAATGTGTATGTTCTGTCTTTCAGGTAGAAGTGTAGGCAGAAAAAAGGAGGAGAAGGACTGGCCTCAGCTTTGCACTGCCACGGATTGAAGAAGTGAGAGCAGAAAATGTATTTCCTCTCCTTAATTTGCTTTCCCCGCCTTCTTCTCTCACCGATACCAAGTCAAATTGAGAGATGAGAGTAGGGTCCTTGGCGCGCTCTGAGCTTGATTGTGAGCACTCATGATGTTACCTAGTTTGGGTAATGAAACATTTGCAAGAAAACAACCAAGCTCAGAGAGCACCAAGGACCCCTCATTTCAACCTTGAAGTATATATATATTCTCCTGTATTTGAGACCAAGTATTTTCTCTTCCCTGCTTCAAGAGTGGCAGGGGAAGGAGTGGGGAGAGGAGTATTGGAGAGCAGCTCTGTTGATTCAGGAAATCATCAAATTGTGGGATTACCGGGCTCGTTGCAGAAGATTGGCACCACAGGAAGCGTTCTCCACTTCCCTTTCTTCTCATGCTTCTCGAGTGGACAGCAACCATATTCAGTTTCGTTGCCAAAGCAGAACAGGGATGGGAAGTGAGAGCAGCTTTATTTTAAGCTTCCACAGTTTTTTTCCAGCCAGCCTCCCCACTAGAGAACAGGCCTTAATTTCTGCCGTGCAGAAGAACCCTCAGGCCCTTTGCAACCTTTTTGCAGAGAAATGCTAGCACATCTAAGAACAATGGTTTAGCTTGTGTCCTTTTGGGACTCTGGCGTGATGCATCTGGTGAAAGTTTTAAGCCGCTGCAGCTATACAGGACTTAGAAAAGATAAAAGTGATTGGATCACTTTGTTCTTTTTGTTGTGTGCCAGAATTCACAATTGCCTAAGGAAAAGATTTTTTTCCCCCCCAATCTGGGGGTGGATAGAGAACTGATGGGGATCAAGAACAGCTTAAAGCTCAGATTGATGAGGATGAATGTCTGGAATTGGTCCGTTTCAGCAGCCTTGAATTAATCGCATGGGGGAAAACTGGTATATTAGGGAGAAGAAAGCAATGGCAGATGCCCTCTTCTTAGCTTCTTACAAAGATATTGATGTGGAAGAGAATTGAACTGGTTTGTTCCCAGAAACTCGGCTTCATGGGATTTATTTCAGTGTGCAGATGGTTTCCTGCATTTCAGCTACATGGGGATGTTTTTTTTTTCCCCTGCCACCTGGAGGACATAGGATGGAATGAACAGAACTGTCCCCTAATCACCGTGCTGCCGCTTGCTCACAAGATCCGTGTGCCTTGAATGGAAATCAGAAAGCAGGAGAAGAGGCCTCGAGGCTATGCCTGCCAGATATATCTGTGCTTCCAAATCCTTTCCTTGGTATCTTCCAGGCTCCTCGCTTTAACTGAATTTAGGTTTTTAAAGAAGTTTTGAATGGCAAAGAAACAGGCTTTAGGCTGCAGGCAAAGCAATAAGGCAGCAGCTTTTGCTATTATCTTCATTTCTGAGAATACTGTCCTCTAATAAAGAAGCAGTAGGAAAGCACTGCAGTTCTTTGTTTGGGTGGTGGTGGTGGGTGCTTTCTGCCCAGAGAACAGGAAAAACAAACTGGGATTGTAAGACATGTTCTGGGATGCTCTTGGTCAGAGTGCGAGGCAACCTCTGTCTGCTCCAGGAAAGTGTTGCAACTGGCTGTAGTGGTAACATAGAAGACCATTGTTATTCCAAGGAATTTAGTGGCATACTTTGATTTCTGTCAGAATAAAACTGGAGGTCTTCTAGTCCAACCCTCTGCTCAATCAGGAGACCCTATACCATGTCAGACAAGTGGCTGTCCAGTCTCTTCTTAAAAACCTCCAGTGATGAAGCACCCGCAAGCTGCTCCACTGGTTTATTGTTCTCACTGTTAGGAAGTTTCTCCTTAATTCCAGGTTGCTTCTCTCCTTGATTAGTTTCCGTCCATTGTTTCTTGTCCTCCCTCTGGTGTTTTGGAAAATAGGTTGATACCCCTCTTCTTTGGGTTCAGCCCCTCGAATACTGGAATACTGCTATCATGTCACTCCTAGTCCTTCTTTTCTCTAGACTAGCCAAACCCAAATTGTCCTTCACATTAAGAAACACCTAGATGTGTTTATTCAGTATTATAGTAATTATTCAGTATTATAGTAACTATTTATTTAGTAGGATAAACGGCACTTATTGACTAACTTTTATTTTTTATGATTACGATTATTTTTTGTGATTATAACTTTTTAGTATTATTTTAATTACTGTTATTTAACATTTGTACCCAGATGACAGTCTGCTTGCTAAAGCGATGAATTACTGTTGGGGGTAACCCCACTATTGTATCTTTCCCTACCCTTATCCCAACCTCACTCACCAACCCCATCCAACACCCTTACCAATCTTATCCCTTCCCCACCCTTATAAAATCTAATATAATATTTTAAAAAAAGAGAAACACCTAGAGTTTTAGAGCTCATTCTCAGCTAATCTGCTTGGTTTTTTTAAAAATTCTTGTAAAAAAGTATTGAATAAAGGAAGGGAGGGGAAGAATTTGCACCTAGCTGTAAAGCTTTTCTCATCTGTGAGAGACTCAGACTTTTAGTTCCCATCCCAAACTCATGTGGTCACCCAGTCAAAGACAAGACTTGCAGTCTTATGATCATAGAACTGGGGCCATGAAGTCATGGTGCCAAGTTGTAACAGAAACCCTAGTACTGTACTGGCCTTTAAGCTGAGAAGTTCTGACAGAACCTAGCCCTGTGTACTGGGGAAGTTGGCTGCCTTTGGGATACCTCTGCTTGTTATTATTAAGGAGCTCCTGACAGCCTCTAAAAGATTTGGGTAGAGGTAGTTCTCAACTTACAACCATTCATTCAGTGACAATTCAAAGCTACAACAGCACTGAAAAAAGTGACTTATGACTTTTTTTCACAGTTACAACCGTTGCAGCATCCCCCATGGTCGTGTGATCAAAAGTTGGATGCTTGGTATTGATCAGGAAAGATGTTTAGCAAAAAAAAGAGGCTAAAGTGAGAATTAAGAAATTAGATGATGGGATTTACCAAAAGGAATATTTAAAAATTAAACATCTGTTTGAATATGGTTAAAAAAATAGAAAGAATTTGAATATAAATGAAGATTAGTTTAAGAGGGATGAACCCCTCAAGTAACTTAGTATTTTTTTTTCTTTCTTTTTTCCTTTGTGTTTTGTTTTTTGACATGAGAAATATAAAAATGTTGGGATGGTTTATATAAAAGAAATGTTTTCTCCGTTGTTTTTTTCCTTCTTTTTCTTTAAGAGATGAGAAATGTAAAAGTGTTGGGATGGCTTGTATGAGAAAAAAAGACTTAAATACTTAAGTGTAACTAATTTTGAGAAAATCTTAACCAGTAAGAATGCTTTGAATATTGTGGGGAAAACAAATTTAAATAAGAATTTTGTAAACAGGATCTATGACGAGGTAATCAAGATAATCAATGAAAAGAAGCTTTATATTGATGTGGTTATTATTTGCAGAAACATGAGAAAAATGTCTATATTTAATTGTCATTTATTCAAATAATAAGAACTGTATTAATTTAAGGTTGGCAAAAGAGAATATTATTGGAAGAAGAGAAAATCAAGCAAAGCCATTATATGGACTATAGAATTATAGAAATTAATTGTTATTGATTGCTTTTTAAATACCAACCCAAACAACATGCTGTTTACCAAATATTAAGTTGATTATGTTAAAAATTAATAAAATATATATATTTTTTAAAGAAAAAAGTTGGATGCTTGGCAACTAGTTCATATTTATGATGGTTGCAGTGTCCTGGGTTAACGTGATCACTTTTTGCGACCTTTTGGTCAATTGGGAAGCCAGATTCACTTAACAACCGTGTTACTAACTTAACAACTGCAGTGATTCCCTTAACAAATGTGGCAAGAAAGGTCTTAAAACAGAGCAAAACTCATTTAACAACTGTCTTGCTCAGCAACAGAAATTTTGGGTTCAGGTGTGGTCATAAGTTGAGAACTGCCTGTATTATCTTGCTTGGTAGGTATGCTTTTTATTTTATGCTTTTAAATCTGCTTGCATTAATAAGAGAGCTTAAGAATCTCTGTATTCACTGGAGTGCTTATTGTTTCTGGATCCAAGAAAAACCAATTGCTTGGGCACTTGATCATTGCCCTGACACTTGGCAAAACACTAGACCCATTCATTCATTTTGACTCCCATTGTGCCCCCAACACCTTTTAGAATGTTCCAAATTTGTATGCTGTCTGCCTCAAGACTGGTGTTATGCCTTCCAGGTTTGTTTGGATCAATCTTTGCTTTTACCTGGTGCTTACACAGACCCTGCAGGGTTTACCTTAGATCTGATCAAGGGTTACCTCATTTGTTTTGCTTCTATTTCAGGCCTGATGTTTGACATCTCCCCATCTCTTTACAGCCCTACAGATCACACTTACAGAGTTCTATTGCCCTTCCCTGTAGGCTAAATGTCTTAAGAGATTCTCAAGCATACAGATCATGGTTGTCTCCAATGTGCTTTTCCAAAAGGCCACTAGACTTTCTTGTTTTTATCTTTGAAAATGTTTTGTTTCTCATCCAAGGACTGAAGAAACTTCTTGGATGAGAAGTGAAATATGTTCAAAGAAAAAAAAACCAAGAAAGTCCAGTTGCTTTTTGGAAAAGCACTTTTGAGTTCCCCATAGTCAATGATCTCTAGACTTTTGCCTTTCTTTGAACTACAATCATTGATGCCTTTAGATATGGCCACTTGGATTGTCACCCCCCCTACCCCTTGTTCTGCAATAGCAGGGGGCTTTTCCACTTTTCCACTTTCTTCTCCACCATTATTATTATTTTTTAAATCTTGTTGTCCTGACATCTAAAAAAGCATAGTAGCTCAATTGTTACCTTCTGCATCTTGGTTCATATGCCTATCAATCAACCTACCCCCTACTCGGAGTGAATGGATGACTTGACTGATTGTTTGGTATTTATGCTTCATTTAATTCATTCTGTTGCTCCCCCATCCCCGCAGTTCTAAATCAACCCCCCCATTTCTCTCCTCTACACTGCATGGCTGTGATATTCCTGACAGTAGATTAGATCTTTCAGTTTATTTGTTGTCCTGCACTTTTATTTCTACCTTTTCGAGATTGTTTTAGGACAGTGGTTCTCAACCTTTTTAATGCCGCGACCCCAACCGGTCGTAAGTCAAGGACTAAACCGGTCGTAAGTCGAGGACTAAACCGGTCGTAAGTCGAGGACTACCCAACCGGTTGTAAGTCGAGGACTTTCCCTGCCCGGGAGCGCCGCACATGCGCCGGCCGAGGCGTAGCTGGCAAGCGGCAGAGACGGAGCAGGCCGACCACCAGCTGGCCCAGCTCAAGGGAGGTAAGGCACCCGCCAGAAAAGGGGAAAAAATGGCGGACAGCCTTGCTTGGCGACCCCCGTGAAATGGTCGATCGACCCCGAATGGGGTCGCAACCCATAGGTTGAGAACCGCTGTTTTAGGATATAAAGAATCCAAATGTATCCTATACTTTTCTTGAATGGGGAAAAAATGGAAGCAAGAAATGATGTGTTCTCCTAATATTACCTTCAGGTTGTATGCCTGCTGTTGTTGTCGTAAAGATTTTAAGATTATTATTAATACTAATATTTTTGTGGTTCAGGCAATCTATCCAATGTACCCATAGAAAGCTCACAAAAAGCAAATTCTAGGCTCTTCCTTCTTCTCTTCTTCCATGCAGTTCGATTTTATCTCCTGATGGAAAAGATAAAAGTCAAGTTGAAAACCCGGAGAAAACAGCAAGAGACCAGAGGTGATTGATTCTGTATTTTATGAAAGGCTGTATTTTATTACCAAAACTTTTTTTTCCCCAGAGAAGCTCCAATAACAAGAAATGTGGACTTTGAACACCTTCTGTATACTTAGGATTATTTTTTTTTAACAATGGTGATAAAATAAGCAGGGAGAAGTCTGCCCATTCTGGTACCTTAGAAAATTGGTCAATTTCTGGTCTCTATTGTATCTGTTAGTCTCCCACCATACAATAATTGGGATGAAAGAAATAGGAGACAGTAGCCATGATTGCAATTATAGCTATAACAAAAAAAATCGCAGCTCCAGTTCCACCCCATATCAGTTGATATTGCAAGCCAGGTTCCTGTTAGAGTTCTCCTATTTTCTGAGTGCCCCTCCCATCTCCCTGACTCCCCATCACCACTTTTGATCACTGAGCTTTGGGCTGTGTCTGTCACAAGCTATTTTTGAGCCTTCTTTTTCTCTCCAGAGTGTTTTAGCTTAGAACTGTTCAACTATTAACACCAATTTCAGAAGTCTTTCAATCCTGTTGATAACTTTGTATTTGCCTTTGGGGTATATGGGCAACAGCATGTATGCATGAAAATGTGAAAAATGTAACATGCATTCATGTGTAGCCGATAGGCACTTGTTTCTTTAAGGTATGCAAATATGTTCAATGTATGTAGGTGTTTATTGAGATATTTACCTAGCAGCCATTCATACAGATACCTGGGCACTTCATAATTTAAAGAGAACCACAAAACAGCTAAAGACAATCATTTCATTAGAGCAATTAACATCAGCAAATAAAGACATTTTACAAAGGCTTTAAAGATGGTTGCGAGTTGAAGGGTTCCCTCTGTGTGCACCAGCTTTCCGGAGAACAGAAACTGAATGGGTGAAGCAGTTCTTATAAGACTAAGGGGACACAGATATACTTAAGGGAAGGCATTTATGGATTAGGCAAAGCCTAGCACCTGGTAAGCTACCTCCCACCAGAGGGAAACTTAAAAGAACATGTGTTCTGTTTGTGTCTGCTTGGGAAGAGACAGAGAAGAAGGACCCTCAAGTTAGTAACCTCTTAGATGAAGAGCAAGAAAAGTAATAGACAATAGGATGCAGATGAATTCTTAATTCTCTAGGTACATCCTACTGTTGAGGTCAGTATGTTGTGACAATTGATAGATATTGTTTCGACTCCTAGAGACCACATAGTTGGATTTCCTCCATGTCAAGTAAATTGTGTGGTGCTGCTGAATTTATGCCCCCCTCCCTCCATCTCAAAGGAGGAGTTGTTGAAGCTGTACTTAAAGAAGGGGAGTCCATATCTGGGACCTGCTGCTGAGAAGATGGCTGGTGTAATGACCAGGCCACCTACCAAGTCTGGATGGGGAAACAGGCAGACATAAGTAGATCAGTGAGAGATGGCTAATAAAATTTTAATGAACGCAATATTTCTTAAACTCTTTCAAGCTAATGTGGAGAGCTATAACTTTCAGCAATTAATTTCATATATTAATTAGACCATCTAAAAGACTCTATTTTATTGTGCCATTGTTAGTCAATTCCATTGGACATCCCTGGGTTACAATATTAGGGGAAGGGAGGAAATCCTTCTTGTTTAGTTTCTTTAGTTCCTCACTTTACAAACCTTCATCGTGGCTGGGAGGGTTCCAAATACCCACATTGATAGTTTCAAGTAAGAATCAAAAAATAAATTATCACAGGGCCACAAGTAATTTAGCCGGGCAAAACTGAATGTCTGATATAAGCCATTGGCCTAGTTGAAGTTGCTTTTTAAAAGGAAAAAAAAAACCACGGCATTGATTGTGGATATAGTGCAATAGTAATGGGAACGGCTTGACAGTCATTTAAATGGAATAGCCAACACTCCAGAAGACAGGCTTAGGATACAGGAGGATCTGGACAGACTTGAACTCTGGGCACTATCTAACAAAATGAAATTCAATGGTGAAAAAAGTAAGGTTCTACATTTAGGCAAGAAAAACCAAATGTACAGGTATAGTATAGGGGGTACCTTGCTCAACAGCAGTAACTGTGAGAGGGACCTCGGAGTCCTAGTGGACAATCACTGAGCCAGCAGTGTGCTGCAGTTGCCAAAAAGGCCAACACAGTGCTGGGCTGCATTAACAGAGGGATAGAATCAAGATCATGTGAAGTATTAATACTATTTTACAATGCCTTGGTAAGGCCACACTTGGAATACTGCATCCAGTTTTGGTTACCACGATGTAAAAAAGATGTTGAGACTCTAGAAAGAGTACAGAGAAGAGCAACAAAGATGATTAGGGGACTGGAGGCTAAAGCATATAAGGAAAGGTTGATGGAATTGGGTATGTCTAGTTTAATGAAGAGAAGGATGATGGGGGACATGATAGCAGTGTTCCAATATCTCAGGGGCTGCCACAAAGAAGAGGGAGTTAAGCTATTTTCCATGGCAAATCTTATTATCCCCATGTTTTTAGCTAAGAAAACTCTAAGTCTGCAACTTTAGAAGTCCTGCCATCAAACATATATTTTAAAATAAATGACTGCTAAGGAAAATGAGAGAGGGAGTGAAATGGGGATGGGAAGAGGAAGTAAGCTTAACATTAAATTAAATGTCCTTAAAATTAAATTCCTCATAGTGACTAATTAGGAGAAACAATTTGGAGAACTTGATGGAATCATTGCCATTGGATGAGGAAGAATCAAAGATTGTCAGGTGCAAGCAATCAGGAGCATATATTAAGTTGCAGCACAGAAGATTTATTCAAGCCTGTACACAAGAATCTAATCAACTAATAAGCAGCACTAAATTGGAGCTAGATAAAGGTCGAAGGAGTTCAAGGAAGGGCTGGACTTGGGTTGCTTGTGGCAACGTAAGGTTTCTAAGCTAATGACATGTTTAACTCCACCCCCACAACTTTGCCTGCTCTTCTACATACAGTAGATACAGTA
Source organism: Protobothrops mucrosquamatus (assembly GCF_001527695.2). Lineage (NCBI taxonomy): Eukaryota > Metazoa > Chordata > Lepidosauria > Squamata > Viperidae > Protobothrops > Protobothrops mucrosquamatus. The sequence goes on from NW_015388387.1 coordinate 19,854, forward strand.
ATCAAACTAGAACATTATGAGGCCTTTGCTGTCTGCTGGGATCTCCTAACATGGACACAGTTTTTAGAGGGTAGTAAAACCCCATTTGAAGTGTGCATGGATCATAAGAACTTAGAAGCTTTAAAGACGTCAAGAAAATTGTCCCCTAAATAGATAAGGTGGGCTCAATATTTCAATCGATTTAATTTCAATCTCTGTTATATACTAGGGGGGATTTTCGGAAATGGTATCATTGCTGGAGTTTTATTTGGATTCTCAAGCTGGATGTTGATAATGAGATGCCATGCCAAATATTTCCATATGTATATATTAAGCAAGGAATGGGGGAACCCCTTCTGGGAGGCTATTGTATGGAGAGACAAAGTCCATACTACATGGAATAAAGAATATTGAACTCTCTAATGCAGGAAGCATCTAATACAAGGTCAGGCTTTTCTCAGGTTTTCCTATAATAGAAAATGAAGAATGTAAAGGTTTTTCCTTGATGTTTAAATAATCTAATCCTGCTTTTGGAAGTTTCCAATCTCAAAACCTCATCAATTTTCTACAAACTCAGAAGAAGCTCTAGGAATTATTATTATTTTTTAAATGGAGTTCAAGAGCTTTATCGGGCCTTGAAATTCCTATTTACCTGCAGGGGGATCTTCTTCAATATATATGTTAATATATATTCCTCCAGTACTTGGGCTGGCAGAAAAGATTGCCAGCAAAAATTGCTCTGCCTGTTGGCTGAACACTATTCTGCTTCAGTGAAGCGACCAGTGACTGGTGCTCTCCTTAGAGATTCAAGGCAGGGCACGCTAAACAAAGCAGTCAGGACATTCCCTGGCTCTATTTCCTTTCCCACCAATAGTGGAAAAATACAGGATGGGGATGAGATGGAGGCAGGAGGTGAGTTTTAACCAGTAATTAGACTATGTGTTCAGCTATCTAGCAAAACCTGGTACTAAGATAGCTAGTCTCTCTTTCCAAGATGGGTAGTAATCTTTTCTTCTGACCTGACTGAAAACAGTCATGTTCAGCATTAATAATCCTCTTTCAGCAAAATATAAATAGCTATTTTGTCATGTTAGAACAGTGATTCTCAACCTATGGGTCGCGACCCCATTTGGGGTCGATCGACCATTTCACGGGGGTCGCCAAGCAAGGCTGTCCGCCATTTTTTCCCCTTTTCCGGCGGGTGCCTTACCTCCCTTGAGATGGGCCAGCTGGTGGTCGGCCTGCTCCGTCTCTGCCGCTTGCCAGCTATGCCTCGGCCGGCGCAGGGGGCGGAACCACGCATTCGCGGCGCTCCCGGGCAGGGAAAGTCCTTGACTTACGACCGGTTGGGTAGTCCTCGACTTACGACCGGTTTAGTCCTCGACTTACAACCAGTTTAGTCCTCGACTTACGACCGGTTTAGTCCTCGACTTACGACCGGTTGGGGGTCGCGGCATTAAAAAGGTTGAGAACCACTGTGTTAGAAGCAGGGAGCTTCTCCTGCTTTATCAGACAATCTTCACCATCCAGTAGACTTTGGGTGTGAGAAGAACCTTCACTAGACAGCTCTTTCCACCTTGAAGGTCAGGTGTTGGGAAAGACTTGGGGAGCAAAGAGCTTCCTCCTGTTTTCTTCTTACTAACACCCTCCAACAGGTTGTCGGAGCTATGAGGAGTAGCAGGAGAAATGGAGAGTCAGCCTCCCAAAAACAGTTGACAGGTTTTGTTGAAATAGTACGATGAACTGGGCAGGATCCTGCTCTATAAATCCAGCTCTTGCCACCCCTGCCAGGTGTTTGGGGAGCACCTTTTAGACATGAATTTAGTGCTTTTTGAAAGCATGTTCGTGTATGTTGCAAACCAAAGCATATTTTTTTCCCTGCAGTAAATCCCACTGTAAGGTTTATTTCTATGCAATTGCAAATCTGTTGCGAATAATTAGAAGGAATAAATTGGTCTCAGATCATGATTCTGGGATGCATACCAATCTAATATTTAAACTGTTGTTGAAGCTAATCATATCTATGACTTTAACAGGTTGGAGCATTTCACCCTCTCTAATTTTGTTTTGAGAGCTTGCCTAAAACTATTCACTCATTAGAAGGGAGGAATTAATCCTTTGTTCCCTGGATTTGCAGCATCCACAGCCATAGCACAAAATCATGGTTTGCTAGGTATGACTGTGGGGTGCCTGCTAATGAAAAAATCAAATGTAGAATCATGAAATCCAGGTATGTGTGTGCACGCCTGAAGACTTTAGTAATAAGAAAAACTGCAGGCAAAAGAAATATGGAAGTGGAGATGCAAGGCTTCCCTTTTTAAAAACATGCCTTGCAGAAATTTCCCCACAAAAGCATTAACGTGAAGAGACCGAGTTTCTAAGTTCCAAATCAGAAGGACGAACAACGCAGGAAACTCTGAATGAAACGAAGTGACTCTATGTTTTAGAATGATCACCTTCCATAAAATTATCTTATTTTCTAGCGACTGGTAAGCAGGTTGTGGTTGCTTTCACCGTCTCTTCGTATGTATATGACTGTATATTCTCCACCCTTTCAGGTTATTATAGGAATTCATCAGAATCTACAAAGTTGTTGGGCATAGCCAGGAGTCTGTATGCAGGTTGTTTATTGCAGATGATGATGATGGGGATGACAATGATAACGGTGATAATTTTAGATGGCTGCTTGCACAAGTTCATCAGTCAAGAACTTGTGGAGCAGCTGATGGTTGAGTTTGCAGAATCAAAATGGTTCCCCAAAAGAGATGCTGGGGATCTAAAGGAAGATGGTATACCTACATCAGCCTGAAATGAAGTCAATAGGAGTTGGTTAGATGCAGGCCACAGACTTCATCTTCAATAATATTGTACCGGTTGTCCTTGACTTATGACCACAGTCGAGCCCCAAAATTCTGTTGCTAAGCAAGGCAGTTGTTAAGTGAGTTTTGTCCCATTTTTCCAATCTTTTTTTTGCCACAGTTCTTAAGTTAGTAACACGGTTGTTAACTAAACCTGGCTTCCCCATTGATTTGCTTGTCAGAAGGTTTCAAGAAGTGTTCACACATGACCCCGAGATACTTCAACCATCATAAATACATGCCAGTTGCCAAGTGCCCCGATTTTGATCACGTGACCACAGAGATGCTGCAATGGTTGTAAGCATGAGAACTGGTCATAAGTCAGGTTTTTTTCGTTGTTGTTGAAACTTTGAACTGTCATTAAACGAATGGTTGAAAGTCAAGGACTACCTGTGGATTGCGTCCATGCAAAATGTCTGCTGGGAGAAGAGGAATGGTTTTCAGAAGAACATTTTTAAAAGTTTTTATTTCATCTGGACCTCAGGTAGTCATCTTAAGGGAGGGTTGTTTTATTATTACTCATGCTTTTTGTAATTTTCGTTTACTTCTGTTGTTGCTCTAATAATTTGAATCTCTTATGACTCACCCAGAGTCTTTTGTTTTGTAAGAGATATTTAGAGAGATGTTGGACTATTGCAGGGAAATCTTCCTGATTTTCACAAGCTTTGAGGAAGTTGACAAGGAAGAGGCACGTTGTTTCTTTTTGTGATTAATCCCAGACAAAGATCTTTCTTCCGTGACTTAATGAATGAGCAAGAGTGTTTAAGGGAATTTATCAAAGCGCTGAAATGGCCATGATGTGGCAGATAATTGGAGTGGGATTGGAAAAATAAATGTTCTCAAGTCAAATTGTTGCTGAATGCCGTAGGCTCCACCAGCGTGTCATCAAAGATTCTTCTTTATGCTCTTCGTATGTTTGTGTGTGTGTGTGTGTGTGTGTGTTACAGAAGGAGACAAGCCATTTGATGGAGAACTCAGAGATGGGCATTTCATTAAGTGCCCAAGAAGTGGTGCCAGAAGTGAAGGATGCAGTTGAAATGTTACTGCTCAAGACTTAAGTCAGATGGAAAGCTGCACTGGGATACTTAATAAACTCTTCATGAACAGCAGAGAAATCTCACCAAAAGACATTAGTTGGGAATGAGATTTTCTTTGTCTGAATTTAAAAAAGCAAGGACAAAAGATACTGTTGTGTTATAGAGAGAGCTGTTCTTGTAACTTGGCTGATTCATGGCATATTTTGCCTCACTGAATGTACTACCATCCCTCTCTTGTTCTTTGCTTGATCACTTGTTATTTTTGAGTTACATTTCCTGGAGAAGACCAGTGCCTTAGCTATAGCAGTGCAAAACAAGGGCACCCACAGAAGTGTTCTACCGTCCACCCCTTTTATACATGTGTGCAATGTCACAATGCATCTAGAAAAGAGATGCAGCTTAGGTTCTGAGGCTATGAAACTAATTTGATCATTTGGTTTCTCTTGACCCTACTTGTGGGTACTGGCGACTGCAACCTCTGCTATATGCATCTCAATATTATTGTGGCTGTGGATGTGCATTCTTTCCAATTCTGCAGCTCTTTTCTAAGATTTGGGTAATTAGAACCAGCTATCAGGATATCCTGAAACTATACATCTTGTGATCAGATAAAAGGCATTTCATCAAAGTTTGAAAGCATGTGGTATTCTTCAAAGCACCTGAAGGCAGAACAAGAAGCAATAGATGAAAACTAATCAAGGAGAGAACCAACCTAAAACTAAGGAGTAATTTCCTGACAGTGAGAACAATTAATCAATGGAACAGGTTGCCTCCAGAGGTTGTGGGTGCCCCAACACTGGAGGTTTTAAAGAAGAGATTGAACAACCATTTGTTTGAAATGTTATAGGGATTCCTGCTTGAACAGGAACAGACCTCCAAGGTTCCTTCCAACTCTGTTCTGCCTAATCTCACAAAGGCTTCCAATGGCCATGATCAGTCACAAAACATTCATTTACCAGAAGGTGAACTAGAATACTTCTACCATTCCAGTGGAACCTTGTAAGGGTTACAGTTAGGGTAAATTAGTAGGTGTACCATGCCACCTTCTTGTTTATTTTTTCTTATTGAAAGAATCTCTTTATGTCAAGTGAATCAGGGAGCTTGGTGGGCACCAGGGACACATGTAGGACAACAGTCACACCATAGGCTCTCTTTGAACTTTGTGAAAATGTAAGTGTCAAGATTGAATCGCTATGATGCCTGCTAGCTTCTATCGCTAATCAACTTGCCATAGAAAAGGGGGGGGGATAGAAAGCACAGGGAGGAAATGGGATTCCAAGAAGCTGTTCACGGACTGCAAGAGCCTGCAAGACTGCCAAGGCCACTAACCCAGGTGGACGGAGAGGTGGACTGTTCCCATAACAAACTGAAGTTCTATGATTGGGCAATGTGAACACCCAGTGGTTGGGGGCAAGGGAAGCTATTGTTTAACTAGGCAATTTTCACACGGGAAAACCAGAACTGATTTTGCTTTTTCAGTTTCGAGATGTGCATTCAATAAAGCTTATATTTTATGGCACTTAATCATCTTGAAGATTCTTTTTTTGGAGGGGGGGGTTTGAAATGTGGAATCTTACTCTTCAGACAGACCCACACTTTTTATATATTTTCTTAAAGTGCAAAGTAAGTTTATTTTTGTAACAAGTTCAGTTTGAAGACTTTTGACTCAATCCTCTTACTGGGAATACAGAATGAAATCGTATCGATTGTTGTAGAGATGATATGAGATAATGAAATGTACAAAATGAAGAAAGTGCTAAGGAAAACTTGAAGCTTAGTACAGATGGATGTTGATTTCGATGACATCTTAAAATTGGAAGATTCCACAGGATGTCTACTACAAGCCAAGAGCTCTAGGGTTTCTTTGGATCAGGTGCATCTAAACTAGTTTAAGCATCAGAAGATTTTAGGATTGAAGTAGCAGTAATGTGGATTAACAAAAGCTATACTATGCAGGAGACAATCTATGCTACATAGTACTGATGAAATTCTTGAGTCTGTTGCTGGCTCAGTAAGAATAAGCTAACAGAAAATGGAAACAGTACAGGCTCTTGTTGCCCATCTCTACCTTAGGTTTAGATACATGAAGAGTCAACTTTCTTCCTCTAATCCTCTAGAGCAGCGTTTCTCAACCTTGGGAACTTTAACATGTGTAAACTTGAACTCCCAGAATTCTCCAGTCACCAATGCTGACTGGGGAATTCTGGGAGTTGAAGTCCATACATCTTAAAGTGAGAACCCTGTAGATAACAAAACATTGATATATGCTTGAAGCAGGTCTAAAAAGGAACCCCAAAAGCTGGCTTTGTTTTTTGTAGATCACTATGAATACCCCTAACTGCTTGGAATCCACATTGTATACTCAGGCTAGAGATATGTGCAAATAAAACTGACATTGTTAGAAAGGACATCAAGGACATGGAATTAGGCAGGAATCCCTGAAACCGCAAACTAATTTTGTTATCTGGCTGCTCACGCATCACAGGGTTATAGCATTAGATGAAGAAGGAAAGCTCCCTTCTGGTTTGGGCTAGGGAAGGCTATCAGCCTAAGATGGATCTGAAGCATTGACCTTTTGGCTACTTATGTGGGAGTCTTGCTTTTTGAACCCCAGGGGAGGTGAGCCTATCTGTTTCCAGTGTTGTCAGTCTGGTCCTGAAATGGGGAGGTAATGGAATACGAAGCAATTTCACGCATCATTTTACCCATTCTGATCTGAAAGTCAGTGCTGTTTTGCTGGCACATTAATATCCACCTTTGCAAATAAATAAATAAATAAATAAATAAAAAATCCATCTGAAGGAAGAAATTAAGTGTATATTTTAATAGGTGCCTGCTCTAATATGAAATGAGGATGCCTTTTTCACTACCTTTACACTGCTGGGGATTACACTGCCATGTTGAATAAGTTGCATTTGTCCCAATGTTTCTTTGAATAATAATTTTTAAAGGAAAGTGTTCCTCAAGATTTTCACTGAAATCACTGCTGGTCATTGGGAAGTTCTCGGACTTTAGGGGTTTATTACCTTTCAGTCTTGCTTCATATTCCTATGACTGTCCTTGCCATTTTCTTTTCTACTTCTTGACAGCAGACATAAAGCCCTGCTCAAAGCAGCTTATGGACTGACAGGGCAAGTCACTAAATGAGAGCAAACCCTATTCCTAGTAGCACTGATGATGTTATCTAGCTTGGTAATGAAGTGTCTGCAAGAAAACAACCAAGCTCAGTGACCACCAAGGACCCTTATTCTCTTAATAGCTATCCTTGGATTGCTATGATTGTCTGTGAGTTTTGATACAGAACCCATTCCTATTTTTATGAATTTTCTGCAGATTCTAGGAAAAGATATATTGGAAAATTAGAGGAGAAGTAGTAGAATGGCAGTGATGCACAAAACCCACTAGCATCCACAATTAGGTTTCCAGAATGAACTAAAGCATTCAATATTATGGACATTTGCATCTCAAATAGTATACATGTGAGTGGTTGAAAAGAAGACCTCAGAGAAAATTTACATTTTCAATATTTTACACTAAGTCCTGTGTAACACGACTTCTCTACTGGAGCCAAAGGCAGCATCCATCCTCCCTCCCTCCCTCCCTCCCTCCCTCCCTCCCTCCCTCTCTCTCTCTCTCTCTTGTGTTTTGTGTGTGTGTGTGAGACAGAGAAGAGAGAGAGAAAGTAGAGAAAGCTATGTTCAAAAGTTTAGCATATTAAGGAAAACAGTGAAAAAACTGTAATGATCAGTTAATGGCTTGGGATGACTAACACAGAATTAGCTCATGCATTTGAACTTTCAACCTACCACTTGCATTTCTCCTTCCCTGAAACTCTTTCTCTGGTCTGTGATTGACTTATCCCCACCCCTACCAACCAAAGCCTCCAAGTTTTATTAGAGATATTCCATCCTGATGCATAGTAGGAACCATTTTTTAACTCAGCAGATCTTTTGCCTTGCTCCCCCTTCTTTGCATTTCAGAAGTCTAACCCAAGAGATATTCTGAAACACTTTTTCCTAGAGCTTTCTCTGTGTGACCCCATTATTTCTTGGTGGTAAATCATATGTAATTGTCTCTTTTTAATCCTAGGAATAACTACATCACATACATCATGAACTGATAAAAATGAGGAGAGGAGATGAGATGAGATGAGATGAAAGGAGAGGAGAGGAGAGGAGAGGAGACGAGAGGAGAGGAGAGGAGAGGAGAGGTGAGGTGCTGGAAGGAAAGCTAAATTATAAAGCCTATTTGGTGATTGAAATATTAGGAAAAACATGGAATTTTCAGAAAAAACATCTGTCAAGGAAATCAGGAATCCAGGCAGCTCAAATGAATACATGTAGTCCTTGGCTTATGACCACAATGGACCCCAAAATTTCTGTTGCTAAGTGAGACAGTTGTTAAGAGAATTTTTCAATATGTTATGACCTTTCTTGCCACAGTTGTTAAGTGAATCACTTCAGTTGTTAAGTTAGTAACACGGTTGTTAAGTGAATCTGGTTTCCCCATTGACTTTGCTTGTCAGAAGGTCGCAAAAGATGATCACATGACCCTGGGACACTGCAACTATTCATAAATATGAACCAGTTGCCAAGCATCCAAATTTTGATCATGTGACCATGGGGATGGTGCAATGATCGTAAGCGTGAAAAACGGTCAAAAGTCACTTTTTCAGTGACAATGTTACTTCAAACGGTTGCTAAATGAACTGTTGTAAGTTGAGGACAACTACTGCATAGGTTTATTGTGAGCTAATGCACTCTACAAGAATCTGAACTACTAATGGTCAAAATAAATTGGCGGTAGGAATTCAAGGTGGGCATGAACGGACTTAAGACTGGTGATGTGTTTGACCCCTCCCTCAGTCTTAGCCTGATCATCTTGTACAGCATCCTAGCTATGAAAGCCATTTGATGGTGACAGCATCTTTAGGTAGATAAATGGGTAAGATCTTCATGGCTAGGTGTGGTTAATGGAGGTTGATTTGTCAACAATGCTTTGATATGGCCTTGATGGCCTAAATGGTTTCTTCCAGTTGTATGTGTCTATAACTTAGTCCTTATCCTCTTTCATCCTTTCTTCTTATGAAACATTTTTATCCATTTGGAAAAAGCAGCATTATACTTAAACCATAGCTGGTCTATAACTCAGAGGGAAGGAATACAAGAGTATAACACTTTATTTGCCTTTTCTTCTAAAAGAAATAAAAAGAAATAACTTGTTCAAATATTACTCTAAAAAACACATATGCCACATAATTTGTAACTTGGTCATAAGGGAAACAGAAGCTCTGGCAGGATATATTTAATCTACCCTTACATGGAACAGTAAAGAAGTAATGTCAACGAAGCTGGTGGAAGGCTCTGAAAAATTAAAGATACCTGCTAACTGAAACATAAACTATGTAGGAAAAAATGGGGAAATTATGATGAGAGTTCTTTCAGAATTTGTGTTCAGGAAACAGAATGAAAGCAAGGAACTGTGTGGGTGAAAGACACGCATATGTTGTGGGAAAGAAAGTATTAACTAAAATAAAATTGTGGTGTCCTTGGTGCTGTCTGAGCTTGGTTGTTTTCTTTATAATATTTTATTGATTTTTTTAATTTTTCAATTAAACATTTAAAAAGCAATGTGGTGACTGGGTAATCAATGATTCCATAACATACATAAATCTTTAGCAAAAATCTCACGTTACAACATCAGATTATCCCTTAATATTTACTATCTCATATTGAATTAATATAATTCTTATTGTTATCATCTTTGTTACATTTATCAATAATTTTGAACTTATACATATCTTAATTGTGTTTACATTCAATCTTATATATATCACTGTCCTGCTGTAGCTTTTCCCCCAGGCTTTAATTTCCCCTCAATATTCAACTTAACATTTGATATGTTATAATTTCTAAGCTTTAGGTAACTAGAGTTTCCCTTATCTCAACTTCTACATTTCCCCCTTTTATAACAAAATCTAATATTCTAAATATACATCTTATCTATTTGCATATAATCTTATTCTATTTTAAAAATTCTCTTTTTTCCCCACCATATTAAACCAAAAATCTATTAATCTTATTACACATCTTACCTATTCAGTTATAATATTACTTTATTTTCTAAAATGTTTTTCTATATTTGACCATCTTCGACCTTCTAATCAATAGTATAAAATCCCCCCTAATAAATCAAAACCCTAGTTTCTTTCAACCTTACTCTGGCTTTTTTCCTTTGCCAACTAACCATCCATGTCAATACTTTTAATTCATCAAACAGTTCTTCCTCTATTATTGTGTGTATTATTTGAGTTAAGAAAAACCATTTAATTACAATTTTTTGGGAAAAACTAGTCCCATTGTATTTCTTTGATCGCCTCCCCATTATTTCAGTTTCCCACAGTTGTCCTAATAAGTTTATCTTCCATTCAGTATGTTCTTCCTTTTCCTCAAGTTTCTTCTGATTTATGAAAAAAATATTTTCCATTTTCAATGTTGTCACTCTCTTTTCAAATTTCCTCATTGGCTGGATCTGTTGGTCAGTAGGGTCTTAATATTTTGTTGTTCTATTTCTTCTGTTGCTTTCTGCATTGTTGGGTCTTTGGTTGTAGTCAAAATCTGGGTCTGTATATTTAAGCTGGCATCTTGTTCCTTTATGTTGCCTCTCATTTTGTTACATGCTGAAAGAATGGTTTCATGTATTGATTTCAACATAGGAAGGATTTTTTCCTGATCTTCATCCATATTCTCTTGATAATGTATTAAATTAAGGATTTTAAAATAAAATGTTAGAAGTAGTTTTTGTAGCTAGATGTGTGACATCTATTTCACGTGTTGCGAATAGTCTTATAGTGAAAATTGTTTGGCAGGTAAGAATTTATAGTCCAAAGTATTCCATCATCTCATGTAGTAACAAAGACTTCTCATGTAATGAAATAGGAAAACAGTTTCCCACATAGAATTCTGAAAGTCAATAAAGGTTTATCTTCATAGTTCAAACAGGCCTTGCAGTTCCTTCTTTAAGCTGTGTTTCTCACAGGTGGTATGTCAAGGCTGAGAGGGTTTTTTCTAATTTCTGGGCTTCCAACCAAGTCTCTTTTAGTCAATAACAAATTGTAATAGCATATTTCACCACAAGATGTCACCAATGCTGTTTAAAACTTTTTAAATCCCGAGTTTTAATAAAGTTTTTCAAGGTTTGTTTCTTTTCTTTTTAAATAAAAGCCAATATCTCCAGTAAGAATAGGAAAAGTTTAGTTTCCAAATTTCAAAGGTATATGCATCCAATTAGATTAGAATTGTTCTTATAATTGCTCTTTTCCCCTAGGTAGTCAATCGCCGCTGTTCTTAGAGGGTGGGGTAAGAATTCCCTTCCCTCTCTCCTCACAGGGGGAGAAATATTTTGGGCAACTTTTGCAGGAAAAATATTTAAAGTCTCAAAGAGAAGATCAAATCTCACCCAGTTTCATCTGTGTTCTTGACTTCAGCTGTCAGCAGCTTAATGACGAGCCATATTGCTATGGCCTGTCTTTTCCCTGCTGGTTTGGAGAGCTGCCCCGGATCAAGTGGAAGGGCTGCTGCCCTTCTGCGATCAAGCAGGGGTCCTCTCCTTGCTCATCACCCCTACAGAGTGACTTTCGACCCTTTCCAGGGTCCCCCAGCGGGATAAAACCAGACACTGAAGACGGAGCTCGCCTCCATGCATCCTCCAGTGCCGCGATAGCAAACCGGAAACCTGAGCTTGGTTGTTTTCATGCAGACATTTCATTACCCAAACTAGGAAACACATCATAGGTGCTAGTACTAATGGCTCTCATAACAAGGATGTGTTTTTGAGCTACAAATATTCTCCTTGGTATTGGTAAAATAAAATTGCATTTTACTGATAAGAGGCAAGAGTCCTTTTGACATCACAGCTGAAGAATTTTGTTCAAACTATTAGAGTCTTTGACAAGCAGCCCAATTTTGAATGCTTCATTGTGAAATGCACAAAAGCAATGCTGCAGGTTTCCAAGACTTTCCTTGATGTGAATGGTAGATTGGACTCTCAGACTTCAAAGGAGAAAAAAGAAGAAAAGCACAGAACTCATTTGGATATCAAGAATGGAATAAAGCAGAAAAGTGGGAGGGGGGAGAGACGAGAGATATATATATATATCCTTAGAATAGAATAGAATAATAGAATAATAACCTTATTATCACTTTGAATATACACTAATCGGCATACATTAAAATGAAATGTCATTGCATATAGCTCTCAAAGGGTCAACACCTCCGATATACACTACATAAATATGTCAAACATAAATAAATAAATACAGAATTGTGCATATACCCACATATATTATATGACACAGAGAAACAATAGTCTAATTTGGGTTATGTATAGATGTGCATGGCGAGAAAAACAAATCTTGTGAGGTTACCGGACGGATGGCATAGGGAACAAAGCTATTACAGAATCGGGTAATCCTGCTAGAAATACTTCGAAACCTCCTCCCAGAGGGGAGCAACAGAAACAGATCGCAAAATGGGCGTGTGGGGTCTTTAACAATGCTTTGAGCTCTAATCACCTAATGCTTATAAGCAGCATCCTGAATAACAGGAAGTGAGCTTCCTATGATCTTCTCAGCTGTCCTTACCCAATCTCTGTATGGACTTTCTATCTGAGGCACTGCTGCCACCAAACCAGACAGTGATGCCGTGTATTAAAATGCTCTCAATCGTGCCTCTGTAAAAAGTGGCCAGGACAGAAGGAGAGAGATGTGCTCACCTCATCCGATGCAGGAAATGTAGATGCTGGTTTGCACACTTCACTAAGGATGACGTGTGGAGAGACCAATTCAGATTGTTAGTTATCTGCACCCCCAGATACTTAATACTGTCGACCACCTCTATGTCTGCATCCTTGATACTGAGTGGAGTATGACTATGCCGTCTCTTTCTAAAAACCGCAATGATCTACAATGATTATAGTTGGAGCTTAGAAAGAAAAGCTGCACAAAACAAATCAGCAAAGCAAAGATACAACTGGGTTATTGTATGAGTCTGATGTGATTTATTTTAGAGTTTTGCAATAAGAAGGAAATTCTGTTGGGGAAATACACCATCCAAAAATTGGAGTGTTTTCAAAGGATTGTGACGTTGCTGCTACATGTGGCTGCAACAAATAAATTGGTTCAACTTTCAGCATTAATGAGACCTTGGGGTCAAAGAGGTCTAAAGCTGCTTTCAAACAGAATCCTTATATGGAGGTGATCAAAGAATAAAGGGGAAAAGGATAAGCAAAATAAAATGGCAGTGACAGGGAAAATGAAATAGCTCACCAGTACAGTGAGTCCTCAACTTACAACAGTTCATTTGGTGACTGTTCGAAGTTACAATGGCATTGAAAAAAATGCCTGAGGACCGTCTTTCACACTTACAACCACTACAGCCTCCCTGTGGTCATGTGATCAAAATTCAGACACTTGGCAACTGACTCATATTTATGACGGTTGCAGTGTCCCAGTATTATGTGACCACCTTTTGCAACCTTTTGACAAGCAAGGTCAGTGGGGAAGCCAAATTCATTCAACAACCACATTCCTAACTTAACAACTGCAGTGATTCACTTAACAACTGTGGCCAGAAAGGTCGTAACATGGGGCAAAATTCACTTAACCCCTATCTCGCTTAGCAAGAGAAAGTTTGGGCTCAATTGTGATCGTAAGTCGAGGACCACCTGTATATTATTACATTATTGGGACTTTTCATAGGAAAAAAAAATGACATGAAGAGAGAGAGAGAGAGAGAGAGAGAGAGAGAGAGAGAGAGAGAGAGAGAGAGAGAGAGAGAGAGAGAGAAGCAATAGGGAAGTACACAAGGAGAAATAAACATAGTTATCTCCTCTCTGAGTCTGATGTGGAAACTCCAGTTTTTAACCCATGTTATGTCTGTTTTCCAAGATTAATACTGACAATCGAAGGGAGAACTCAGTCCTTGTGTAGTTGTGTCAGCCCATCTCCTTGGAGATGAAACAAAGTGAATGGGAGTAGATGTGTTATTGTTTTGAAGCCTCCAGGTCGCCCATCACAACAAAGAAAGAGATTCTTCCCGCCTTTTGCTGTCACTTCCCTCAACCTTATAGCTGATCCACAGACCAGGAGAGGTCACGGGAGAAAAGAGAGAGATGGCTGGAAAAGCTGACAGGGACTAGATGGTTGTGCAAAGCACAAATTATGTGCTGTATAATAAGAGTGCCATGTGGGGAAGGGCACCAGTTGTGAATTAAAGCAATACTAAAAAAATCAAAAGCCAACTTTTACTGCACAACAGTTCATTTATTCATTTATTCAATTTGTATCCCGCCCTTCTCCCGAGGGACTCAGGGCGGCTCACAACATTTTTTAAAACAAAAACAAACCCACAATCCCCGCCGAATAAAACCAATTAAAACCCAAATATTCTAAGTTGTGATATTTAAAATTTTCTGAAAATGAACCCGATTTAAAAATCCTCCCTAGACCAGGCCCGCTTGCTGGAAAAGCCATGTCTTGAGGGCGCGGCGGAAAGTCAGGAGATCCGGAATCACCCGGATCTGGGGGGGTAGTTTGTTCCAGAGGGTGGGGGCACCCACAGAGAAGGCCCTCCCCCTGGGGGTCGCCAGCCGACACTGCTTGACCGACGGCACCCTGAGGAGACCCACTCTGTGAGCGCATACCGGTCTATGGGAGAGAATCTGTGGCAGAAGGCGGTCTCGGAGATAGCCAGGTCCTATGCCATGGAGCGCTTTAAAGGTGGTAACTAACACCTTAAAGCGCACCCGGAAGGCCACTGGCAACCAGTGCAGCTCGCGCAACAGCGGTGTTACATGGGAGTGACGAGTCCCTCCCAACACCGCCCGCGCGGCCACATTCTGGACCAGTTGAAGCCTCCGGGTGCTCCTCAAAGGGAGCCCCATGTAGAGAGCATTACAGTAGTCCAGGCGGGAGGTGACGAGAGCATGAGTGACTGTGCGCAAGGCGTCCCGGTCCAGAAAAGGCCGCAACTGGTGGATCAGGCGAACCTGATAAAACGCCCCCCTGGTCACGGCCGACAGATGGTCATCCAGNGCCGTTTCCGTGCTGTGCCCCGGCCTGAAGCCCGACTGGTATGGGTCTAGATAGACTGTTTCATCCAGGTGTCTGGGGAATTGCTGCGCAACCACACTCTCAACAACCTTCACCGCAAAGCGAAGGTTGGAGACCGGGCGATAGCTGGCCAACTCATCTGGGTCCAGGGAAGGCTTCTTGAGGAGGGGCCTCACGACGGATAATCTTTTGCCATTTGGATCATTTTTTTGGACAATGATTGATTATGCAGATAATCTCCGCCCCCAAGGACAAACATAAACACACACACACACATAGGCTATTCTTTGTAGGAAGAGTTGACAGGGGAGGAGATGTAGGAACCTGGAGCAACCTCTGAAGCAACTTCAACCTCTCATCCCCAGCCTCTGAGCATGTGCAGTGTCATTGCTGCCAAGAGGAGGAAAACTAGGCTAAACAGACAAGAATCACCAGGGGCAAAACTGGATAAGATGTAGCTTCCTTGGAACTAGAACCAGAATGGGAGACAGCAAAGCCTGGGAGAAGCCAGCTGCTGAGAGCTTTATAAGGTGTCTCAATGGCTGAGACGGTTGCTGGAGACCATGTTCGTTCACCCTGACTTGTTCTTCCATATTTGCAACCTGGAACCACTGATGGTTTTCTTGGCTGTATCAACCTTCACTTATTCCACAAGGGTTCTTCTAGCCTCTCGATCTCTCTTGTATTTGTTATTTCTCATGTTGAAACTGATTTGAAGAATTATTTGGCTCTTGTAGGATCTCTGTAGGACTCCTTTTCTGGTTCTGTAGGATTGCTTTTCTGAAGTCCTACAGGCTTGTTCAGAAAATTTCTCAGTATAGAGCTGCAAACTCGAAATAAAATCACTTTTGGAGATCATCCCTATCCCAATAAATCTGTGCATCCCAATAAATCTGTGCACATGGGCATGCATAAATATGTCTGATCAGAGTATCTTGACAGGCACTTGCATAATATTTATTTATTTTATTTATTAAGCAAATTTATATAGCGGCCCAATGACACATAGGTGTTTTCGGGCAGCTTACAATATTTGCAAAATAGACAATGGCTTCCAATCAAAATTCAGTAACAGAATTTCAGTTTATTCATAATCATTCAGATCTCATATATTGTGTATGACCTATTTTCATCTACTAGTCTCCCAATTAATATAATAATAATAATAATAATAATAATAATAATAATAATAATAATAATAATAATAATAATAATAATAATAATAATAATAATAAGAAGAAGAAGAAGAAGAAGAAGAAGAAGAAGAAGAAGAAGAAGAAGAAGAAGAAGAAGAAGAAGAAGAAGAAGAAGAAGAAGAAGAAGAAGAAGAAGAAGAAGAAGAAGAAGAAGNAAATAGAAAGAGCCTACCCATGAAAAAAGAGGTACAATGTTTTGTATACAACTGTGTGTGAGGGTGTCTGTTAGGGGAGGGGAGCTCAGATTTGATTTAACAGCTGACTGGAGCATGCAAGGAGGAGACTCCTGCCATACTACCTGAACACCCACGTCTTTTCAGATTATTTTTCAAGACAGGCATAGCATTCTTATAGCTGTGCAAAAATAGCCTGGCTAATAGGTGTAAGTTGGTCAGGTTGGGCCAAGGAAATAGAAGTCTCACACACTGTATTGTGCAGTCATTCAGTCCACTTTGGGTCAGCTAAGAGTCAGGCTGATCTCTCTTGAAAAGCCAAACCAGAGACTTTGCAGGGAGCCAGGGAGAATCTGGGTTGAAGGAGTCAGACTTTTGGAGTCAGGAGATCTAATGCAGCACTGCAGGCAAACTATGCCCACAGCCTGGAGTTCGATCCTGACTGGCTCAAGGTTGACTCAGCCTTCCATTCTTCTGAGGTCGGTAAAATGAAGGCCCAGTATTGTCGGGGGCCAATATGCAAATAATGCTTCTACATTGTAAACCACCCAGAGAGTGCTATAAAGTGCTATATGGTGGTATATAAGTCCAAATGCTGTTGCTATTTCTAGTTTTCGGGAGGAGGAAAATGACAAGATCTGGGGAGCAGAGCAGAAGGAGCATGCTAAGAATCCGATGAATGCCACTCACAGGACAAGGGCAGAAAAAAGAGTTGCAGAGTAATGGTTGTGCCATGGCTAGAAGCTAGATGAAAGTTTTCTAAGTATGAAGATCTGTCTTTGGGGTTTTCGGGGAATGTCGGAGCAGTCAGTCAAAGGCAGTATGGAGTTTCCATGGTATGGAATGACTTGCAAAGCTGTATCAGCCTGTACTTGCGGAATAATGATGTTACGGTTTTATCTAGGGTCACCAGTCAGATGAAGATGGTAGCCCCTGGAATGATGCCAATTAATTAGATGGAAAGATTTCTCCCCCTTCCCTCTCTCATAATAAAAGAATCTGGAATGTAAGTGATGGAGAATTCCGAATGGACGAAAAGAAGTCCTTTCTCACATGACTGAATTATAGCACTAGCTACCGTATGATATAAGCAGGGCTTTTTTTCTCATTGAATGCCCAGAACGGAGTTCCGGCACCTTTTTTGGATGGAACCTTGTAGGGTAGGCAAGGCGGGTTGTATGACGTGTGTGAGTTCCGGCACCTGTTTTTTTTATAGAAAAAAAGCACTGGATATAAGGCTGTCTCTCAATTTGGATGCCTTTGAAACAGGATTAGCTGAATTCAGGGGGACAAAATGATGGCTACCAGTCACGAGGTTCCTTCAGGACAATGGCCCCGCCTTTCTTGATGCCAGTCACTGTCTAGAGTTCGTGACTCACATGGACATCTAGCTGTTTGCTATTTGAAGCCGGCTACTGAACTAGACAGAGATCCAATCTAATGCAGCAAGGATGCTTCATAAGACCTCAATAACAATCTTTGAAGGAGAGTTTCCTCAGGCAGGATCACTGCAATTTGCTACTCCGAGTGATTTTCAGACAAGCGTTCTCTGTAAACGTGGATGCAAATCAAACCGTATAAAGAAGACAACGCAGCATCAGAAGATGGCTCAAGGGCCTGGTAAATCATGCAAGCTTCATAAAAGACAGCGAGTGAGTGAGAGGAGGAAAAAAAATATCAAAAGAAGCCCAACAGGAACAGGCCTCCCTGCCACGAGGAACACCTCTAAAGAAACAGTTGACAAAATGAGAAAACGTTAATAAAAACCACACACGGGGCTTGATCAACACGCTAAAAATTAGTGTCGGAGAAAACAGAATGATTTAGATCTCTTGTGACATGTAAATAACTGCTATTAATCTTTATGGAATATGGTCTTCCTAGGACTCCAGAAATTTATGGTAGGTTTCAGGATTCCAGCCAATCTTTCTTAATCAATCATCTACTCATATATGTGCCCAACACTAACACACACACACACACACACACACACACGTCATGCCACATTGCTATTGATGCTATCTGGGGACAATAACCTGAAATGTATGCCATTTGGAACCTTCTGATTGCATTTCCCTGCTTCCACTTCTGGCTAATAATCATGCAGACATTTTAGAAAAGGTAGCAAGTGTCGGAAATTTGAGTTCAACCGTATCCTGATTAGAGGACCTGCTCTTAATTATAATGCAGAATGATAAAAAGAAAGAAGCCTAAGTAATTAAGTATCAGGTCTCCTTCAAAAAAAGGGGGAAAATGGTTTATAAGATTGCTGTGTGAGAGCCTGTGCTGGAAAGTTGGCTTAACAAGTTAGGAAAGTTGTTAGGAAACAACAAGTTAGGAAAGCTAAAAGGTTAAGTGACTGAGCTGGCTTTCAAGACTACAGAAGGAATTTTCCAGTGATAACACCTTAATCATTATAGAAATCTTTGCTGATGTGCCGAACATGCTGGAATTTACCAAAAGAATCAAATATATTTTCCAGCCATTTTTTTCCAAAGTAGCCATGATTTTAGGCAAGAACAATATAGCAATAGCAATTAGACTTATATATCACTTCACAGTGTTTTACAGCCCTCTCTGAGCAATTTACAGAGTCAACATATTGCCCCCATTTTACCGACCTCGGAAAGATGGAAGGCTGAGTCAACCTTGAGCTGGTGAGACTCGAACTGCCGAACTGCTGGCAGCTGGCAGTCAGCAGAATTAGCCAGCAGTACTGCATTCTAACCACCGCACCAACATGGCTAAAATGATTTCCTAGCACCTCTATCCCTGTCACATATTTTACATGCTGGAATAATTCTCAGATTGAAAATTTGAAAGCAGTTTCAGAGGGCAAAAATTCCAGCATTTCAATGGAAGCAGAGAAGGCATTCATGCAGAAGATGTAGAGGAATTCCCACATTGTAACTGCCTATTCAGGGAGCCCGATGGCTCGTGTTGTTAGGACGCTGGGTTAGCAAATCCGTGTTTGAGACCCTGGTGCTGCTGCGTGGCAGGGTGAGCTCCCATCATTTGCTCCGTAGGCTTGACTGGAACATGAAAGGCAGTCCTATGGGCCTCCTCCAGGTAACGGTGATATCACTGGCTAATCCTTTCAACCCAGAAGTACCTTAAAATGGTGCCTCTGGCGTGAATGGGACTGCCTATTGTTGGGAAAGGGGGTTTGCAGTGGATATATTATGTTAACCTGGGAACTTGAGAAAACTAAGGCTCAGACTTGCTTAATATTTAGATAGGAGACTACCAAGGAAATAAGTTGGTAGACAATATTGCCTTGAGAAATAAAAAAAAAATTCAAAACCAAGAAATCAAAAATATCCACTGTAAGAAGAAGGCAATGGCAAATTGCTTCTCTGTTCTTGCTTCCTGCTCAAAATAACACAGATGCATTCGTGAAGACCAGAAGATTTAACTGAAGTAATACCTTTCTACAGGTAGTCCTCAACTTACGACCACAACTGGGACCAGAGTTTCTGTTGCTAAGCAAGGTGGTTGTTAAGTGAGTCATTCCTGATTTTATGACCTTTCTGTCCATAGTTGTTAAGCAAAACACATTCAGTTGTTAAAGGAATATAGTTTCCCCCGTTGACTTTGCTTGTTGACCAGCAATGAAGATCACAAATGACAATCATGTTGCAGGATGCTGCAACCACTGTAAATAGATGCCGGTTGCCAAGTGCCCAAATTTTGATCACATGACCATGGGGATGCTGCAGTGGTTGTAAGTGCAAGAACTGGTCGTAAGCAGTGGTGGGATTCAGCCGGTTCACACCAGTTCGGCAGAACCGGTAGCTAATTTTTTGTTGCCCAGGCCCAGAATGGACTTTTGGAAGCAGCATCCACACAGAGAACCAGTTGTTCGTATATTTGAATCCCACCACTGGTCGTAAATCACTTTTTTCCAGTGTGGTTGCAACTTCAAATAGTTGCTAAATGGATGATTGTAAGTCAAGGACTATTTTTGTTATCTAATATCCAGGCAGAGCTGCAAATCATTTCCAATCCCAATTAAAGGAGCTGTTTATGACTTGGGGGCCACACTATTTGAAGGAATACCTCTTTCTCTGTATCTATGGAGATTCTCAGTCATCCAAGTCATGGTTGTCCCAAAGATGCTTTTTCAGGAGGCAACTGGACTTTCTTGTTTTTCTTTGAAGATGTTTCGCTTCTCATCCAAGAAGCTTCTTCAGCTCTGACTAGATGGTGGGGAATGGAAGGATTTATATTCCTTGCAGAAAACTGGTCATTTGCATTCTTTTAGAGAGTCGTAGAAGGCATTTGGGGGTTTATCTGTGTACTCAGGATCACCTGAGTAGTGCAAATGTGCTAGAGCCTTCTTGGCTGCAGGATGTTTTCTGCCCTTCCATTCCCCACCACCTAGCCAGAGCTGAAGAAGCTTCTTGGATTAGAAGCGAAATGTCTTCAAAGAAAAACAAGGAAGTCCAGTTGCGTCCTGAAAAAGCACATTTGGGACTCTTTCTCTGTGTTCTTACTCCTACTCTGAATTCATCTTAGGAATGTTTGATCCTGGCATAAAGAGTAGCCATTTGAGACTTGGTCTTTTCAAAGGTAGCCCCTTCTAACTCTAGAATGTCTTATCTAATGAGACTTCCCAGCACTGATTTTATTGCCTTATGGTATAAGGCAAACTCATCTTTATTTTATTTCCCAGGTGTTTAATAATAACACTTCTGCTGTGAGTTGGGCAGCCTTATAAATGTTAATTATGACAATAAACGTTGAATGTTCTATCATTGTTTTCCATTTGCAATTGCTTTGTTCTCTTATTTCTTCTTTTTTTCTTGTATCTTTGCCATTAGGAGCAGGATATAAATATTATAAACAAACCAATTCCCCGAGGTTAAGAAAATTCCTATCTATACCAATTATACTGCGCTCTCTGGCAGTATTTCTCAACCTCAGCAACTTTAACATGAGTAGACTTTAATGGCTAGAATTTTCCAGCCAGCCATGGTGGCAGGGGAATTCTGGGAGTTGAAGTCCATATATCTTAAAGTTGCTGAGGTTGAGCAACTGTGATACTCAGTACTTGATTTTGAGTTGGGCAAGAAGGTATTTTTTTGCATAGAGAAGTAATTTTTATATCTTTCAAAAGGGACAAATGGGGGAATAAGAACAAACCAACACATAGCCAGCTTGGGTGGGCATTTTGATTCTCTATACCAAATTCCACGTTATTTCAGGGTTCATACAGTTCACCCCAAACAAACGCATGTGAATAATTATGGAGAAAAGAGACTTTATTATCTTTAGGATAACGTTTGTTTCAAAATGCTCTGATTGAGCTCCAGTGCTACCCCTGCCTGATTTAAAAAACACTTGGATGCTCAAAATCAGCAGCTGCCTTGAGACAATTCTTGATGCCAGATTTTTTTTTCATTTTTCAGTTTTAAAGCCTATATTTGCACAGTGTGCTTAACTAAGTCAGTCCAAGATTTGACAGCTTGAAGAAAAGCATAACATGCTCGGAATGGTGACTTGCAACCCAAAACACAGTAAGTTTTGGGACTTACTGTGCTGAGAAACTGATAGCTCAGTGTATTCTGTAAGACGAGAAAGTAGGTTAATTCAGTAACCAGATTAAGTGTGTTGCATTAACTCAGTCAGAAAAGAACATTTGAATATTTAATTTGTCCCTTCCCAGAAGGGCTGTTAGTCAGATGAAAAAGAGACCAAACGTTAAATTCAGTTGGGAATGTGTCATTATTGACAAAGCCTGGCATTTTTTTTTGTTAGTAAGAGAAAACCGTGAATAGTAAGGATTTGTGATCTTATTTTCAATCTGTACTTTAGGCCATGTCCTAAAGGAGGCCTGCTCTATAGAGTTACTATTAGGTAATGAAAAGTATGACATGAGTCCTTGATGCTCGCTGAGCTTGGTCATTTTCTTGCAGATGTTTCATTATTTAAAATAGCTAACATCAGTGTAAGCGTCACTGGTGATGTCAACACTGGTGTTCCAAGAAGATCCCACAACCAATTTCACCCTGATGCAGGTGACTCTGAGGGCACAGATAAATCCCCAAGAGGCCTCATCAGCTCTCAGAGAGAGTGTTAATGATGAGATGACTGCAAAGAAATACAATCCTTCCACCCCCCCCACCCCACCATCCTATCAGAATCTATCCTTCCATCCCCCCACTATCCAGTCTCAACTGTTAGTACCTATCTTTCCATCCCCCTGCCATCAGAATTGATGAAGATTCTTGGACGAGAAGTGACATGTTTTCTTCTTCCTCAAGGGAAAAAACAAACAAACAGTTCACTTGCCTTTTGAAGAAAAAAGCACCTTTGAGATAACTAGGACTGGATTGAGAATCTCCACAGACATCACTGATGATGTTACCTAGTTTGGATAATAAAATGTCTGCAAGCTCAGAGAGCACCAAGGACCCCTCATTTCAACCCTGAGCTACAGATATTCTCCTCTGTTAGAATGCTTGGGGTATTTACCCTCAGTTGTTGGTAGAAGGCAAGTCCACAGTGGACTGGAAGCTTCAGCTTTGATTTATTACTCAATGAACCATCTAATTACAGTGGTGAGTCTGATCCTGCTGTGATCCTATTAGATGATTATCCAACTCCTGACAGGCGAAAGTATCACTTTTTCATCTTTCCGGTCTAAGCCAGGCTGTCTGCTTTTTAAAGTGACACACAAATTTGGGAAGAATCCAAGAGGGTAAACAGTTTTCTTCCCCAAAGAATTGTGTTGACTGTTTCTTGAAGGAGAGGAGGGAAAATAAAGATGAGTTAAAGAACCTATTTTAGTGGTGAGAAAACGAGCAGGATCTGCTTTGTCGAGGTTGCCTAATAGATCAAGATTGGAAGTAAATGGAAGCAGAGAGTGGAACTGGTGTTTGGGGAAAATGCTTTATTTTTACCAGATAGACTTGCTTTCATTTATGACATTTTTGTTCCTTAGCGCTGGAATGAAATGTGCACCCTTGTTTTTTGCTTTCTTATTTGTACTTGAGGAGGAAATTTCCTTGAAGGGAAATTCATACAAGCAGAGAAAGCACGCTTAAGGGGCAGGGGGAGAGAAAGAGATTGGTACTAATGGCAATCATTGTTTCTGTATGAATCAAAAACGTTTGTGAACGATTCTTTTGAAAAATGAATAGGGCAATGATACAATAGTCTCTAAATTAGAGATCCTCACTCGTGTTGAACATTTTTAGTGTGTTTATCATAAAACTGGTTGCACTTATTATACAGGCGAAAATAGGTCCAAAGTAATAAGTTTTATGTTCATCATTACCAGGGGATACAGGTATAACTAACAGGGCAATCTAAGTCTATAACTTCTTATACATTTATATATTTTATATTAGTATAAGAAGTATACTCCTTATGCTTTTATCATGCTTTTCATACAGAAGAACGTGGTATGAAAGCCTTGACTGGACATGATTTTATATATTTAATTTTATTTATTGGTCAGATCTATATAGCTCATCTCACAAACATGACTCTGGGCAGCCTATAATAATAACCCACCCCCCATAAAATAAAATTAAAAACATTCCACAATTTAAAAAAAATCAATATTATTATAAAATTAAGAGGGATCATATTTGATGTTACAGGCAATGTAGCCATCCCACCAGTTCACCATTTCCTTGAGATTTCCAAGGCCTGTCTCTTGGGTCCCACCGGATGTAACTTCTTAACAGATGAGACCTGCAAACTTACATCTTCTGCCAGACCATGGGAGGGCAGATGTAATCGGAAAGAGGTAGTCCCTCATTATGCAGCAGAAGGTGATGATGGCACAAGGGAGATTGTGACCTGAATATTAAGAGGAGCCAATGAAATCAATTAAATAAAAAATAGATACATTGCTTCTCTGTGAAAATAAGAGAAAGGGAAAGGATGAGGGTGATCCGATCTTGTGGATGAATATATGGTGAAGTTGTTTAATATATGCAGGAAAGTAGAAGTGTGAATTATCAGTAATAAAGCTAAAATATGTCAGAAAATATAGATTTTATGCCATCTAGCTTGTTGTGCATGTGTAGAAAAGTAGAAATCCGCATATTGGTGAGAGTTGCAGGTATCACTCCAGGGAATGGTGATAATGGGACACTGGGGAAAAATATGCAGCGATTCTAAATTAATACAATCCAACAGGAAATTATTTCATTATGTGACATGAATGGATCAGTGGAAAAAGGAGAGGGATTAAGGAAAAAGTGATTGGGTCACCTGGAAACCCAAGAATGAATCAGAATATGAGTATCTGCTTAGCAAAAGGTCTTTTTTTTCTTTTGAGTATGTAGGCTAAACATACAGTATATCTATTTAAGCATATAGATAAGATTGAATACACTTCTAGAATTATAACTGATTTGCTTTTTATGGTTAAAGAATAAGCTAAATTATTGATGGATATAAAATTAATGAGAGACGTGGTGAGCTCCCATTCTTGTCCCAGTCCTGCCAATGTAGCAGTTCAAAAGCATGCAAACTGAAAGTAGATAAATAGCTACCACTTCAGTGGGAAGGCAACAACATTCCATGCATCTCGGCATACAGTCATGCTGGCCACATGACCACAGAAGCATCTTAGGACAACACTGGCACTCTTGGCTAGGAAACAGATTTGAATACTGTCCCCTAGAGTTGGACATGACTGGCAGGGGAAACCTTCACCTTTCTAAAAGTAATGAGGGTTCCTGAATATGAGGTCTATTTTTTTGCTATTGTGAAGATTGGATCTTGGAAATAATGGATACAGAATAAAATAAAAGAAGTAAAAGAAATTAGAACGAAAGTTAAAGAAAGAGAAAGTATGCATCCTGTATGGAAAACTAGAAGTTAGATTATAATCTTCCAATGGAATAAATGGAAATTGAATACAAAGAAAATGGCTATGCTATCTACTTGAAAAAGAGTGGGGAAAAGAAGTATATTACAGAGTGCCACAAATGGATTGTATTTGAAACATTTATTTGAAACCATAGAATCCATATAAAATTACAGAAATCCGTACCAGGTAAATTTGTGTATCTTGGTAGAATGTTTGATAAAGATGGGGAAATGGATGGTGGGAAAAAATTAAGGCATGAAAATTAAATTAGGAAGGTAGTGTGTGGAGTATGTGGTATATTGTGAGGAATGCATATTTATTGAAAGAAATAAAAATGATCTGTATAAGAACATATTTATGCCCATTTGGTTATTTGGAAGTAGGTTTGGGGCATGAAAAAAGAAGTATAAAAATAAGTTTAATGTAATTAGAATGGGATACTTGAGAAATATGTACGATAAAACAAAAAGAAGTTGGATCCAGAATGTATGGATCTGAATTTTTGTGAGCTGACTACAAACGTGAGTGACAAGCGCAAAAATAATATATTGAGGTGGTTTAGTCACCCAGGAAAAGTGAATAAGGATCAGATTGCAAAACAAATTAATGAAGAGAGAGTGAATGGGTTGAAAAGAAAAGCAAAACTGATATACTTAGATTTGATGAAATTCTATGAAAGGAGAGGCAAAATGAAAGCTTTTTTTTAAAAAAAAGTATATTGGGCAATGCATGAATGCATGAAACATGGATGGTTTGCAAAAATACAAAGATATGCAAAAATACAAAGATATACAGGAATATAGTGAATGATATTAGTATAAACTAGATGAAATGATTGAAGCCTGGGAAACAGGCTTCTTGTCAGTCAACAGGAGTATTGGAGGCTAAAACATATAAGGAACGGT
>NW_015388387.1:46044-92084 GCF_001527695.2 Protobothrops mucrosquamatus
GTGGAAACTGATCAAGGAGAGAAGCAACCTAGAACTAAGGAGAAACTTCCTGACAGTTAGAACAATTAACCAATGGAACAACCTGCCTCCAGAAGTGGTGAATGCTCCAACACTGGAAGTTTTTAAGAAGAGACTGGACAGCCGTTTGTCTGAAATGGTGTAGGGTTCCTGCCTGGGCAGGGGGTTGGACTCGATGACCGCCATGGTCCCTTCCAACTTTATTATTATTATTATTATTATTATTATTATTATTATTATTATTATTATTATTATTATTATTAGCCAATCGCTGGCCATCAACATACCAATCAACCAACAGGAAGGCACCATATAAATATGATGCAGAAAATAGCCCAAAGCACACATTCCGATAGAGAGAAATTCCCTAAGGATGGACTCCAGCTTGAATCCGAAAGCTTGAAAGACTAAACCTCTGGTCCAGGTGACTGACCCAGATTGGACCTTAAACTAGATCTGATTGTATTTCCTTTCCATTTCTCATCTCTGCCTTTAATTTCTTTGGCTTACTATTTTGTATTCCTTTTCTGCCGTTTGCATAATGTTATGAAGGTAATGATCGGGGTGTGTACACGTTGGTCTAAATTTCTCTCTGCTGAATGGAAGGACCAGCTTGGAAAGTAGGGTTGCTGAGCTGGCCACCCAGAAAGGGTTGTGCTGCGTCCACATTTTCAGAGTCATGGCAGACAGACATTTAACATTGGTGGCAGGGCATGTAGAGGTTCACCAAGTGAATGGTTTTGGGGTGTGTGTGTGGATTGTGAGCCACGTATTTTTTAGGTTCACACTATAATTTTCACCCATTGTCCACCTTAAAATGGCAGGATCCCTCATGGCCAGAGGGAGGTATAAAAGCTGCAGATTGTCTTCCCCCAGTGGTGGGATTCAGCCAGTTGCCACCACTTCGGCAGAACCGGTAGCTAATTTTTTGTTGCCCAGGCCCAGAATGAACTTCCAGAAGCAGCATCCACACAGAGAACCGGTTGTTCACATATTTGAATCTCACCACTGTCTTCCCCTGTTCTGGGAGATAGAATTTGCTGCACTGCTTTTCTCTCTCTTTTTGTTTTAAATTTCCTTGTTGTTTTGTTTTTTTAAATGCACCATATAAAATTCTTTGGCTGCACTATCCCCACCCCTAGCAAGTTTTGGCACAGATGTAATTTCTGAATCCTCCCCAGAACAATGCAACACAATGACATGGATTTGCCTCTGATGAGTTCTGCATTTAATTTGTTTGTTCATTTACACAGCCAATGAGTCACTTTTCAATAAAACACTCAAAGCAGGGTACAATAACACGAAAAGTATGAAAACGTATCTGTTGAAAGCAAAACCGCAAGGGAGACCTGCAGCAATTAAAAATTGAATTTGAAACTGAAACTCAGTTCCCACAAGCCAATTTCAGAAAGTTTTTTCCAAATAGAACATGCATGGTGTGAAAAAAGGTATTTGAGAACTGTGAGCAAAGACTGGTGGATTTCATTGCATTAGAAGTTGAGCGTTGGTGTGATGTTGCAGAATGATATTGTCATTGTGACAAAAGTAGAGTAAGCTGTCAGTTACTGATCTAAAGAAAAAGTAGAGCCTTCCTGTGTTTGATTAGCATGAACTAGGTCATGTTCAAGCAACCCATGGTACTCTAGGTATTCCTGAACTATAACTCCCAGCATATCTAGGAAGCAGGGCAATGATAAGGATGCTTCAAACACCAAAAGCCGTGGTGTTGCAGTGGTTAGAATGCAGCACTGCAGGCTACTTCTGTTGACTGCCAGCTGCCAGCAGTTTGGCAGTTCGAGTCTCACTGGTTCAAGGTTGACTCAGTCTTCTATCCTTCTGAGGTCAGTAAAATGAGGATCTAGATTGTTGGGGGTCAATATGCTGATTCTGTAAAGAGGGCTGTAAAGCACTGTGAAGTGGTATATAAATCTAAGTGTTATTGCTATTGCTAATTATAATTCAGTATTACCTGAGTAGGCCTTTTAGGACTTTAAGGGGACCTACCAGCACCTTGAATTAGATCTGGTACCTAAGTGATCCCAGCAGCTGATACCAAAGACTGCAAAGCCCACATTCTGGACAGAGAGGACCCCTGGTTGGAAAGAGGGGTCAAAGAGGCCATCTACATTAAGACTGAACAGCCCTCTCTCAACAAAGGGGAGGGATACAACACCACATATCTCCTATTTACAACATAGTCCTTTCAGCAGTTCCAAGACAGTTCTACACCCATTTGCACTATTCAGGTAACTCTGAGGACACAGATAAACCTCCAAGTGCCCTCAACAACTCTCAGAAAGAGTGCTAACGATCAGATGACTGCAAGGAATATAAATCCTTCCATTCTCTCCACCATTCAGTCAGAACTGAAGAAGCTTCTTGGATGAGAAGTGAAAGGAAAAACAAAGAAACTCCAGTTGCCTTTTGAAAAAGCACCTTTGGGACAACCATGTCCTGGATGACTGAGAATTTCCATAGATATCCAAGCAGATAGTATAACAATGTTGTTGCAGTAAACACTTCCAGTGGCATTCTGAAGCAACTGAAGCTTCCAACTAGTCTTCAAGAGCACCTCCAGTTAAAGCATACTGTAGCAGTCTAGCCAGGATGTACTCATGCATGGGTGAAAGTCAATATCTCATGATCAGAGAGTGGTCTCTCTGTCAAGAAATGGCTTCTGTTACAAAATCTGGACATTTCAGTCAATGAAGTTAAATAATGAATGTTGCGGGCATGAGTCTCTTCCTTGATTGATTTCTTTCTACTTGTGTTTCTCACTTTCCTATACAAAACAAAGATTATTTGCCAAGACAAAGATGCGAGGATCACAAAAGCTGCATTACTTTTTAAATTAAAATGTTTGGCACCCAGCAACTAACTTTGTACATAGAAAAGCCAGTGATGCTTTCAGTAACTGACTTCCGTACAATGAAAAAAAAAATAGGAAAGCAAGAGTGAAGGCAATCAATTTAACACTAGGGATGAGTTGAAAATGGCACAGCTTTAAGAGGAGAACCAATATAACATGAGCACCTACTTGTGCAACTTCAGCAGTTTCATCACCCTTTATTTACAAGGAATGAAACTCTGTTTTTTATATGACAGAATTCTGTCATTTTATATCAGAAGACAATCACTGTTCCTCTTGTTAATTTCTTTGAAATGAAAAAGCTCATCCTACACTAGTGGAAATGAGTCTCACTGAACTTATGGATGTTAGTTTTGAGTAGATGTGTGCAGCACCAGGCAATCTTTTGTAGCTGTGGAGGAGACATACTTTTTTTTAAAATAGTGGCTAAGAATGACTACACAGAAGGGCAATGGACTAATGATGTCATGTGGGTTGGGGTGGAAGCACCTGGATTAATTGCAATTTATTTGATTCCTGCTAAAAGTTGGGGGGAATTGTGCCTTCGGCTGAGTGATTTGCAGCCTATTTCCAGCGAAGTGATCTCTGGTGCTTCAAGGCTTCCTACAGCCAACTCTTGGCCACCCAGTTGAAAAGGATAATGCTGTTAAATGTGTTTTTACTTTTGTAGTCTCCCATCTTCACCAGAAGTATTCAAACCAGACCAATTGGAGTATAATTACAGGAGGAATTTACCATCCCTTTCCCCCTCCAGTTACAATGAAAAAAACCTGCTGTAGGTAAGAAGCTAATATTGAGGTTAAATGACCACCCCACCCGGTTTTCTGTGTGATGTTCATCTGAACAAATTGTGGGGACTTCCTGCCCCCTTTAATCACCAGCAGAATGCCATGCCACCAATGTCCAGGGTATGAGATCTTTTTTTTCATGCATCACTTTACCTTCTAGATAAATGGCAGCCATTCACAGAGGGAGAAGAAAGCACATGTTTGATACATGTCCAGGTAAAAACAATATTTGCTTCTTAAGATATTTGATAAACTCTTCATTATGGTCCAGGGGCTGCTATGGATCAGCAGTTAAAAACACTGAGCTTGTCAGCTGGACAATTGACAGCCCGGTTTGAGACCCGAGTGCTGTGTCAACGCTGCAAATACTGTATATTCTTGCTTTGACAATATGCAGAACTGTCTGGTATTTTTATAGTTAAATCAAGCAACAGTGAAAGGGGAGGAGAATAAGGAAAGCCCGGGAAAAAGACATATGACATGCTGCACAATGGGGTGAGCTCCTGTTCCTTGCCCCAACTCCTGCCCACCTAGCTGTTCAAAAGCATGCAAATGTGAGTAGATAAATGGGTACCAATTTGGTGGGAAGGAAACAGTGTTCCAGGCACTTTTGGCATATAGCCATGCTGGCCACATAAAATCTCTTTGGACAACGCAGGCTCCCTCGGCCAAGAAAAGGAGATGAGCATTGCGCTCTAGAGTTGGACACAACAGGACAGGAAAACTTTACCATTTTTCATTATGGTTCAGCTCTTTATAACAGAATACAGACGCTGCTGTAGAATCCAACAGCCCACGTAAAATGATTCATCTGGAGGGCATCAGCGTGTCTTCTCTTTCTTGGCTTATTTTGACCATTTTGCCTCATTTATTTGGGAGCAGACCAGTTCTGCAGCATTGCCTCTAGTTTCTGATCTTTCAGCAACTTTGATCAGCCTACATGTGTTGAGAATTGCTGAAAGCAAGTTTATGCTTTCACTCTACCTATGTGCCAAGGTGAGAAAGCCCCCCCTCTCTCTGTCTCTCTCTTTTTATGAGATATTAGTATCATATTAATGCTCACAACCCCCAAAAAGCAGAAACTTGTTTTTCCCAGTAATGAGTTGCTTGATCAATCCACATTCTGCATTATTAATGATTAATAAAAATAACTAATAGCATCATTCCTATAGAATCATAACCTATACCCAACTCTAAAGCCATAGCACTTTATCTTCTTGAACAATTTATCTTCTTGAAAGCAATTTCCAGACTTCTTCCCAAATAAAATTCTAGCCATTAGGAGTAACCTAATAATAGGAGTCAGAAGCAACACATTGGATTAATCATTACTTTATTTACCAGATATTCTAAATCTATTGTAAAGGACCTGGAATTACATTTCCACTACTCTCAAAAGAACATTTTTGAAAGAAATCCTATTAAGCATATCCCTGCAGCACTGATCACCCACATACATATAGCAGAGACTTTTTCCTATTTCGATCAACCAATCTTCTTTCTTTCACCAAATACTCATGGTCTCATCAGGTGGAAGACTCTTAAAAATGTCCTATATCTTCAACAGGGTAAACCAGGTCACACTGTACATTCTTTTTCTCATTGCAACTGCCATGGTTGTTAAGGACAACATGGTAAAAAGCAGAAGATCTGGCGAATGGCAGGGAAGTCTATAGCATTCTTAAAGGTACATAGGATTCAAGTGGGTTTTTGCTTCTGCTCTGTGATCCCCGTGGTTGAAGTGCCCTTATATCCACAAGAGCATTCTTAAAATGTAGGGGTACTTCAAAATTAGTTGGAAATTTTATTTTGCCTGGGGGACTTGTAAAAAAAAAGCCAGAAAAGTTTGGGTTCAAATACATACACTGATACAAAGAATATTAAGGCAACTAGAAAAAAGCCATGGAAGACCATTTTTATATATGATCACTGCTCTGAAACTATTGTATGCATCAAAATGGAAAGATTCTGCTATACCTACAATGGAGGAATGAACTATTGAATGAACTACAATGAATTACAGTCCATACTGGACAATGTTCCTTTTTACAGGACTGGGTGGCAGGTCCATATAGAATATAGACAGTCTCCTAACCCAAAGCAGATCCTCACAAGGAACAGGATAACAATGCCAACATGGGCAACAGAACTGCAACAAATCCTGATGTGTCCCCACATCTACACCAACAGCACTATCACAGGCTCCAACAAATACACCTACAAGATTAGAGGTGCCTTCAGATGTTCTTCTTCCAATGTGATATATGCCATCATCTGCCAGCAATGGGGCTAAGCATGAGGCTTATTCTCAGGAAGTCATGTTTAGGGGAAGGCAGGTAAGTAACTGCTTGCTGTGTGAGTAGATAGGTAGAGTAGGCTCCCATTGGTAGTGTTACAAACACTATATAAAGGGTGGAAGCTAGCACTAGCAAGAGCACCTAGACTTATATACCACTTCATGGTGTTTTACAGCCTTCTCTAAGGGGTTTACAGAGTCAGCATATTGCCCCCAACAATCTGGGTCCTCATTTTAACAACCTTGGAAGGCTGGAAGGCTGAATCAACCTTGAGCTGGTGAGAATCAAACTGGTGGTAGTTGTCAGAATTAGGCTGCAATACTGCATTCTAATCACTGCACCACCATGGCTCCTAGCTAGATGGTATGAAAATGTCAAGTGGATCCAAATCAGTACGTGTGTGGACAATGCCATCCAATAGGAGGCCACCAGATTTGCAGTGGAGAAATTGGTCAGCTACAGGAAGAATCACATAAGTGAGATGGGATCATAGAAATGCGATAGACAGACAGACAGACAGACAGACAGACAGACAGACAGACAGACAGACAGACAGGCTGAAGGCCAAGTAAGCCAGCTGAGCATTTCTTGAGATAGGTAGCTGAGCACCAAAGCAGTGACAAGCAGAAGCCGTGAAGCCCTGGAGCAGTTTGGTAACAGCCTTCCAGGCAGAAGGTTTTAAAAATACAGTCTGCCTCTCAAGGGAATATTGGCCTCTCAATCTTTCCGAAGACCAAAAGATTGGTATTCCAATGGCAGTATATAAATAGAAAGGACTTTTGACCCTAAGCTATCAGAAAAGAGAAAATTCCCTCAGGTGCGGGGGCCAGAATGTTAGATGAGTTTGTTCTGCTGGATGTATTATAAGCTGGTGTGCTCTGACTGTACGTCTTGTTGATGTGATTTTTGGTCTTTTCTATTATGTATATTGTCATTCTGTTTTTATTGCTGTATGCTGCTTGAAATGGGATTTTTGTGCCATATAAATCCAATCTAAGCCAATCCACAAATAAATAAGCAAGTTGCAGCATAAGATGGAAGGTGGATGGAGGAGTAGAGGTCCCTGAAGTCCACAACTCTTAGGGTCCCTGAATCCTCCGTTTTATATTTTGCATTTATAGATTGTATATGTTTAATATACACAGTTGGGTTTTTTTGTTTATTGGCTGTTTTGTATGCTGTATGCCATCCAGAATTGTTTGAATTGGGCAGCATTATGATTCTCAAAAATAAATACAAACAAACCAATCCAGTTTGGTCTAGTGGTAAAGGCACCAGGCTAGAAACTTTGAATTCCAGTCCCTCCTTAGCCCTGAAAGCCAGTTAGGTGACCTTGGGCCAGTCATTCTCTCAGCTCATAGAGTTGTTGTTGTTGTGGGAAAATAGGAGGAGGAAGGTATGTTGGATAAGTTTGGCGTCTTGAGTTATTTGTAATGTAGTCTGTGGGACTCTACTTTTCATACTGACATTCTTCTCTCTCTACTCAAGAATAGAAGGAAGTTAATCTGGCTTGAGGAAGAGTCCTTGGTAAGTGAGAAACTTTGCAGGAGGTGGAATGCGCAGGCCAAGGAGATCACAGGAAGGATACTCAGGACTCTAGGAAACATCTGAACAAGTTCAAAAGTTATTACTCAGGTGGAGAGTGACCATCCCAAATAGAAAATGAGTAAACAAAGAACAGAAATAGGCACAGAGACCAACTTTCTAATCCTTGCTCAATCATTTGGTAGCCTTATAACCATCACCATCTCAACTTGCCTCACAGGGTTGGCCCAAGGATGAAACACACTCTTATGTATGTTCTTCAGAGATAGTTTGGGGAAAGCCACATCCAGATGTCATGGCCAGCTATGTATACACCATAATGAAGAATGCAAAGAAGCAGGTGAAGAATTTGTGGGAAATAAATAGAGGATGCTCCGAAGTGAGGCACATTCTTGGGGACACTGAATTCAGTACTCAACTTTCTCCAGCCAGAC
This sequence comes from Protobothrops mucrosquamatus, assembly GCF_001527695.2. Lineage (NCBI taxonomy): Eukaryota > Metazoa > Chordata > Lepidosauria > Squamata > Viperidae > Protobothrops > Protobothrops mucrosquamatus. The sequence goes on from NW_015388387.1 coordinate 53,996, forward strand.
AATGTGGAGTCAACTGGGGAAAAGTAATTTGGAAGACAATGGCAAAGAAAGGCTATAACTGGCAATGGAAAAGTTTGTTTATTTCCAATAACTGGTACTTGTTCTTCCCTCTCACACACACCCCGGCAAACAGACTGACAGCCAGCCACTGCAGACTTAACCAAGTCCTTACTAACAAGCACAAATGGCATGATTGACACTGAAGGCAGCTATCTCTTAATAACTCGGCATCATGCATGAGCTGGCACACTTTGGTGCCGTGTAGAAATGGAGAGGATAGAGATAGGGATGCACTATCAGGGGCTGCTCTGAGAAAGGCTTTATCTTGCCTTCCCAGATGATTTTCCAGCATGTCCTTTATTGCTCAGGTTTTAATGGCTATTAATCCAGGGCTGAGATAAGCCACTGCTGTTTTTCCTGTTTTTCTGTCTGAGAATGCAAATCAGATGGCCCAGGAGAAAGAGAGAAAAAAAAACCTATTCCCGTGGAGTTTATATCAATATTTCCCAACTGGGTGCCTATTGGGGGGGGGATCTCTTCTCCCCATATTTTATTTTCTCCACAGAAATAACCTTGTAAATCAAGTTGACCGAAGAGAAGGTGACTGGCCCAAAGCAAGCTCCATATTTAAATGGTTACTTGGACTTCTGTTTCCTCAGCTGAAGTCCAATATCTCAACAACTAAACTATGACAGTTGGTGGCTGGAGTTTGCTGTATAAAGGAGAGACAGAAGAGACGGGCCTCACCCTCTCATGGAGCAGAAGATCTGCAAACAGTAGATAATGACAGAGATGGAAGAACACGGCTTGAGGGTGGATATGCATCAAAATATCACGGGTGAGTGGGAGGCTAACCTTATATGGTTCTTAGTCAGAAATGTCATCAAGTTGAACAAAGCTCAACAATTTTGAAAAGACTTGATCAAATCAAGCTGAAATCAGAACAAATACATGCAGTGTATTTCAGGGGAATATAGCATTCTGTATTTTCCAACTGGCTTAATGATAGTGCAGGCTTTTGCAGCTCACAACCTCCTTCTTCAAATGTGAAAAATAGACCAGCTGGCAGCAATGCAGCACAAGGCAGCAAATGGATTTTAATTTTAATTTTTTTGATTTATTTTTCCTCTTGCATAACCTCATCTTTAAAGGGAACAGCAGGCTGTAAATCATAAGGCTGTGCAGCACCTCAGATTCAAAGAGAAAAAGGTGCTTTGGAGTCCATGGAAGGGTGCCCACAGCCCTGTTGGCAACTGTTTCAACCAAGCCCATCTTGTCTTGTGTGGCAGTTGCAGAGGCAGCCTGTGGGAGGTCTCCCAAATCCATAATGCTGCACAGATCTCACCAATGAGGGAAAAGAAGGACTATGAAATAATTAAACGACTCACTCAGCCATCATAATGGGAGAAAGAACTACCATCTTTCATTGTTTAAGGGAGGGATAGGAATTTAAATTCCTGGTTTGCCATAAATCAGGGGTGGGGAATAATGGTCCTATGCTGACTCAGGAATTCTGGGAGTTGGAGTCCACAAGTCATAAAGAGGCCACTGTTCCCCACCTCTGCCATAAATGCCCCGTGCTGAAAGTTTTGAGCATGACCACTCAGAGACCTTTACAATAGCAGCTTCATAAAAATGGAATATGTTCATATTTTTCACTGTTTAGTCAATGTGGGTCGCCAGCAGATGAGTGTATAAGGCAAGTTACGTTTTCCTCATTCATGCAATGGTAAGTAATCATCCCACAAATGTGCTCCACAGTTGCTCCTCCACAGAATCTTGAAGCTAAAAGCAAATTATAGTTCTTCCACAGGGTCACCCAATCTGGTGCTTTCTAGATATGTTGGGTGATAAGCCCCAAAATTCCCTGGCAACATGGGAAGAATTCACCAAGTTGGAGACTAACTGCAATCAATACATATACGTTAGGGCCATAATTTCTTATCATCATAAGGAGAGCATTTAGAGACAGCTCTGTAATATTACAGGATAATTTGATGGGAAAGTCATATCATGATAAGAGAAAGGAACACCTTCTCCTGTTGTCAGTCAAACTTCTATCATACCCTTTTTAAGGCAGCAAATTGCATGCAATTGGAGCTTCTGATTCTCCCCATTGTCATGGTTTCTCTATGATCCTTTACAACCTCTCCATAATATTCTTCAATTCAAAATGATAAGCAGCAGCCAACAATGATGGGGTTGGCTTGGTCTTTGCCCCCTCAGTGTTGTCACATTCTTCTCAGCAGGTGGATGAATAATGCTGTCCCCTGCTTCATTCATTTCCAGATTAGCAAATGTCTGTGGAGATTCTCAGTCATCCAGGTCATAGCAGTCTCAAAGGTGCTTTTTCAAAAGGCAATTGGGCTATTTTTTTTCCTTGAGGAAGAAGAACAAAACTTTCTGCTTCTCATCCAAGAAACTTCATCAATTGGGATGACGGGGGGGGGGGAGGGCAAATGGAAGGAAAGATACTGACACTTGAGACTAGATAGTAGGGGATGGAAGTATAGGTTCTGATCGGATGGTGGTGATGATGGTGGGAATGGAAGGATTGTATTTCTCTGCAGTCATCTAGTCATTAGTATTCTCCCTGAGAGCTCTTGAGGCCACTTGGGGGTTTATCTTTGACCTTGTGGTCTCCTGAATCAGAGTGCAATTAGTTGTGGAATCTTCTTGGAACTGCTGCAAGGGCAGAGTTGTAAACTGGAGCTAGATAGTGTCTTAACCCTCTCCCTCTGCTGAAAGAGGGATGCTTATTGTTAACATAAATGGTCTCTTTTAACCCTCTTTCAAACCAATGATCCTCTCTATCCAAAATGTGGACTCTGCTGTCTTCAAAAGAGCAACCTTTGTCTTTCAAATGCAGATGGATCACAGAATCTTGGCCTGATGAGTTTGATCTCCTATGTGGTGCAATTCGCTTGTGAAGAGGTTGTTTTATTTCACCAATGTACAGATCTGCACATGTCTCACTGCATTATATTGTATATATCACATTGCTTAGTTTGTGTCTAGATGTTTTATCCTTGGGGTGGACAAGCTTCTGTCTTGGTATATTCTTGGGTTTAAAGTGTGCATGTATGTCCCTCCCTCCCACAATTGATGAAGCTTCTTGGATGAGAAGCGAAAATGTTTTGTTCTTTTTCCTGAAGGAAAAATACAGTCCAGTTGCCTTTTGAAAAAAGCACCTTTGAGATTCCAGATTAGCAGCGAGGAAGAGAGGGTAGAGTGGGGAATGGCAAGCAGAAATCACATTATTTTGTCAGCAGCTTGAATTGTTTTCCATCAGATGCTTAACCTGGTTCTCTCTCTGGCAAGCACTGTGCTGTGGGGAATAGCCCTCTTGCAATCACAGGTATTCTTCTGTCTTGCTTTCATTTCTTTATGCTGAATTTTGTGCAGTTGCCATTTGAAATCTGCAAGATGGGCAAGGAAGCTGTGGCCTCTTTCATAAAGAAGAACTTTATGCTACTAAAAAGACACCTCTGATCCTATTTCCCACTGCTCAATCCCAGTAGCAGGTCAAGAAGACACCATCTCTTTTCATTTTATTCATGCTTGTCAACTCTACAAAAGAATTTTCGATTTCAGTTGATACAAAATTGGGAGGGGGGATGAGTGTTTTCTAGCTTAGTCAAAACAATAAATTGTTCTGTGGGAACCAAGTTCATTGCTGATTGCTTTTTGGTGGGCGAAAGCTTCTGTTAGAAAGCCTGCGCAGGTGGTTAATTGGGGATTGTGATTTATGACATATTGCTGAGGTGGAAAGTTCAACTTTGTAACATTGTAACCATGGGGGGGGCGGGGAACTTCGGTCTTGGGTTCACTTTTGATCGTACTGATACTATGTAGCCAAATAAATATGTTCTTTAAGGAAACTTTTTTGCCTTGGAGTTCTTTTTACCAGTCTCATCTATCAGAACCATGGCAATGCCATTGACATAGTAATAGGTATTTTATAATACTAGAAAGACCCCACCCCCCACCCCAGAATTAAAGCCACTACAAATATGAGGCTATTATTTTTCTATATCTGGAGAAAAAAGTCTTTAAATTACAAAGATGAGACTTTCCTACTGTCTGGGAATTCTCAAAGCTGTACCCACAATTTTGCAGTCCACCAAGTTGGGGAAGTCAATCCTTCCAGGTTTTGGGGAAGGATGTGTGTCGAGGTCTCCATATTTACTTGAGGGTTCTGCCCTTCATGGAATGTAAAGGACAACTCTCTCCAAATGTGAGGGGAGATGCTTCAGCACCCCTGTTTTCTAAGTAGCTGCTTCAGTGTTGATCAGAAGCAGATGAGAATTCATATTTCTTGTGAGGACCAATAGCAGTTATAATAAACCCATTTGTCCTGAATTCATTTTTGCTACTGTAAACAGTCGATCATTTCTGTTTCACATCCTTATTTCCAGATGTTTCTGAAGAGAAACAGTCACACTGTTTTGCTTTGGAGGCAATTGGTTGCAAAATTAGGGAAAGAGATGCACTAAATGGAGTACTAAAATGGTCATGCAACACAATAGGTTTGTTCCTCAAGTTCTTCCAAAGCCGCAACATAGCTATGGAGAAACTATGGAACGAAGAAGAAAAGGGAGCATACTTGCATTCCCTGGGCTCATTTGGAAACTGCCATTCAGGAGCATGAAACAAAGTTTACATCTTCTTCTTCTTCTGTACAGGTAGTCCCTGACTTACAACAGTTTATTTAGGGACCGTTCAAAGTTACAACGACACTGAAAAAAGTAACTTACGAACATTTTTCACATTTACGGCCATTGCAGCATCCCCATGATCATGTAATCAAAAGTTGGATGCTTGAATGTAAACACAATTAAGATATGTATAAGTTCAAAATTATTGATAAATGTAACAAAGATGGTTTTACTTAGTTGATAACGATAAGAATCATATTAATTCAATATGAGATAGTAGATATTAAGGGATAAAGAGAGGAAATATCTGATGTTGTAACTTGAGATTTTTGCTAAAAATTTATGTATGTTATGGAATCATTGATTACCCAGTCACCACGTTGCTTTTTAAATGTTTAATTATAAAATTAGAAAATCAATAAAATATTATATAAAAAAGTTAGATACTTGGCAACTGGTTCATATTTATGATGGTTGCAATGTCCCGGGGTCATGTGATCACTTTTTGTGACCTTCTGATCAATGGGGAAGCCAGATTCACTTAGCAACCATGTTACTAACTTAACAACTGCAGTGATTCATTTAACAACTGTGGCAAGAAAGGTCATACAATGGGGCAAAAGTCTCTTAACTGTCTTGCTTAGCAACAGAAATTTTGGGTTCAATTGTGGTTGTAAGTTGAGGATTTACTGTGTAGTATGTGGATATATTCCAAATCTGATTCAGAGGGGTTTTAACCATCATTATTAGGAAATTAGAATGGACAATATAAATCCTGGAACTGGATCCTTAAAAAAAATCAGAGTCTGCATTCTAAACTGCTTTTACTACTTGAAGTAGCTGAAAAAAATTTCATGAATATTGCAAAATTTAAAATATTAGGCTATTAGATCCCATTCATTTGTAGATAAACTATAGTAATGATTTGCTTGGTTTTTTTTAGCAAGTGTCAGCATTCGTTCCTGCTCTGAATGGATACTCTACTTAATTTGCACCCATTTTAATTTCAGATATATTGTGGCAGTCTGGGCTTTTACATTTCATTTAGTTTGATGCCACTCCTTTCATTTTCTCTTTCCCAAAATCTGTGTATAAATTAAACTGTAGATACAACTTTTTATATGTAACTGACTTAGACCTTTCACAATCTGGCACTTTCCAGATGTGTTAGTCCCCTGTGTCCATTTTCCCCAGCCATAATGAGGCACACATACTGGAAAATGATGGGCACTGTAGTCCAATATATCTGGAGGGCACCAGGTAAAAAAAAAGATGATTATATGCCATTATTTAATTGATTTAATATTCTATTTTTTCCTTCAGGAGTATGTCCGATGTTTCAGGACCAGTAATGCACTCATAGTAATAAAGACACTTTCAAAACAATGCTATCTTGTTTCATTTTTCATTGATTTGCTTATGCTACAATAGATAAAGATTTCTGGTTTTTTTTAATCCCTACTTTTATCAAGTTGTTTTCCAAGCTAAGAAATGAGACCACACACAAGGCCACTTGTGATTGCTACTCCAATATGTGTTTTTCTACACATCTATCTTTGGTTTTAATAAACAAAGCTCTGTCCTCCAATATTACTTATGAAAGTCTAGGAGGAGGTAGACACTCTAAGCAATATTTCAATGACACTTTGAGTTAGCCTTTCTTGAAAAAGGCATTGGGTGAGGGAACTGCATTTAATTGCTTTTGGGTAGAGAGGAATACTTAACATCTGGGTCTTAGTATTGTGTGGAGCAAGTCTAAACAATGGAGAGCAAACAGTGACTTTCTTGGGAAAACTTCATATTGCTTCCTTTCCATCATAAAACTTTTGTCAATTGCTTTGCATTGGCACACCTATAGCTATAGGCAACAAATACAACACAGGATTCCATTGTTTGCCCTCGTGCAAAGCATCCTGATAACAGAATACAGAACAAAAGAGTTGGAAAGGACGTTGTAGGTCATTTAGTCCAATCCCTGCTAAAGCAGGGGACCCTATACTATTTCTGACAAGTGACTGTCCAGTCCCTTCTTAAAAGCCTCCGGTGTTGGAACACCCACAACTTCTGAAGGCAAGTTGTTTCACTGTTTGATTGTTCTTACTGTCAAGAAATTTATCCTTAGTTCTAGGTTGTTTCTCTCTTTGTTCAGTTTCTATCCTTTGTTCCTTGTCTTTCCTTCTGGTGCTTTGGAAAATAGGTTGACCCCCTCTCTTTTTTGTGGCAGTCCATCAAATATTGGAACATTGCTATCATGTCACCCCTAGCTCAGTGGTGGAATTCAAATATGTGAACAACCGGTTCTCTGTGTGGATGTCACTTCTGAAAGTCCATTTTGGGCCCGGGCAACAAAAAATTAGCTACCATTGCCCTAGCTCTTCTACAGGGGAAAGAGAGATGAAAAAGAATGGGGTGTCCAATTGTTCTTGACTTCTGGTTAACTGCATGGACTAGTCCCTGAAGTTTTCTTAGCAACATTTTTGGAAGTGTTTTTCTATTGTCACCTTCATCCTATGGTTCAGGCCCAAAGAATCAGGACTATTCATAAGGTTGCAGCATAGAAGATTTATTCAAGCCTATGCACAAGTTGGTCAACTAAAGCTCAACACTAAACTGGCACTAGGGAGAGGCTAATGGAATTCAAGAGGAGCTGGATTTGGATCTCTTGTGGCAATGAAAGCACTCTAAACTGATGACACATTTAACTCTACCCCCCAACTCTGCCTGCTCTTCCCTACTTCAGGGCTGAAAAAGAGGGACTGACTTGTGCCTAAGACAAGATAAAACTCACAATCAATTATTTCTATTCCAGTGCCTTTAACTACTATGACACACTGTCTTTTATCTACTCTAGTACTGTTCAATATATTTCTCCAGACCCATTGATGCTTGCAAAATATCCTGACTTCCATCACTTCAGCATTCTGCTTCAGACACTGCTTCATACAGTGTGGGGATATTTTAATTGATTAATTGAAGGCAGGCAATTTTAATTGAGGGGTGTCGGCAAACAATTACAGGTGGAATATAGTGGATCATTGTTTTTTTGCTATTTTACTTCTGATGTTCTTCTGGAATAGAAAATACGTAGGAAAAAAAGGCTCTTCCCTGTTGCTCCTTTGTAAATAAATTATACTTCCTTCAATATTATAAAAAGCTATTTAAACTGGCTTTGGCATTTCTGTACATACCATTGATGAATTGGCAAAAAAGTGTGTGTAATTAATTGCTTTTGAATTCTTTCTTTTTCTTTCTGTTGACAGCTCTTGTGCCTAATGACAAGCTACTATTTCCTATTTTGTCTCTACCTTACGGCACAGTGTGTGAGAAAGAAAGAAAGATGGGGATGTTTTTAAAAAGGATAAAATGTTGGCCATCAGACAACAGTGATTTTCGTAGAATTTGTCTTCCCGTAAACAACTTATCTTTCCTTCTCCACTGGAGCCTTGATGGCAGTGAAAGGGGACTTGTAAGACACAAGCCTTTCATTCAACTTGATTTGTTTTAATTCATATGATTAGTCTGGCTGCTGTTTGTACCCTCCTGTGATTGCTTTTGCATCTGAAAAGAAAAGCAGCACACAAGATATCAGGCTGTCAGGAAAAATGGTGATGGGGAGCATCTATCTTTTCCCTTTTTAATTTATAACGAAGCTGTCACTGGCACCAGGGACTACCTCTGTTGCCTCTGGATTATTCTTTCTATTCTACACATGAATTAGGAAAGTATTATATCTTTCCTAGCCATTCTCCTAAGAGTATATGTGTATGTGAGAGAAATCTTGGCTTTATGCTTTCAGATCTATTGGGTTCTTTTCTCCCCAAACAAGGAAATAATGAGAGCCTTCCCTAGCAATGCATCTACCTCCTGAGTTAAAGTATATGTTGTTACCCCTCTTCCAAGGTCTTCCAAGCCTTCCTTTTGCCTAGGCTCTTTAGATGCTGGAAAATCTCTTGGAGAAGTGTATCTGGCAGGAATCCATTGATGATCCCTCTTTTAAAAGTTCTTCCAAACAATTTTATGGAATGAGCTTCCAGCCTGTCCAAATCTGACACTAACGTTATGGCCAAGCCGTTGGGCTTCTTCAACTGTTCAAGGAAGCCTGTTTCTTTTGTTTGAGTTATAAGGCTACTTACATAGATGCCATCAAGTTGCACTTGACCTCTGGTGATGGATAAATGCTACCATCTCAGTTTGTTGCAGTTTAAAGATATTCCAGGGATCTCTTCGGTTCCAACCATCCAACTATCCACTGTCTTCCATTTCTGATTTTCTCAACATTGCCAAGTATAGTTCTTCATCCAACATCTGGTCTATTATCCAGTTGCATCACAAACAAAAAATTAGATGGCTCTGCTTGCTGCTTGCTGCTAGAAGAGAGCAATACATTTTGATTTGGTTGGATCAGCTGGTTCTTTTTGCCATTTCTGGTACTCTTAATCACCTTCCCAAATCCCTAATTTGACAGTACCTCTCTTTTATCTTGTGTTTTTCAATTTCTAGTGTTTGCAGCTCTGCACTATGCCAGGGAAGAAAAAAGGTGCTCTAACTATTTTGACCTTTACTGTCATAGAACTGTCCTTATAATTCATACTCTTGACTAAGTGCATCATTGACTTCTTTCCTTGATTAATTGCCTTTCTACTTGTTCAGCACACTTATTTTGGAGCCCAAATAAACAGAATTATCTACCTCCTTCTCTTTGCTGTCAACTGTTAGCTCTAAGCATTCTTGAACATTATTTTTGTTGTCTTAATATTTCATGCTAAGCCAGATTTTTCAATTTGCATTTTTTACTTTCATAACGAGCTCTTAAGAATTCTTCTTCTTTTTTCACCTAACAAAGTGGTGGCATCTGCATGTCTCAGAATATTAACAGTTTGACCTCTAATTTTGATTCTAGCTTTTAACGCTGCCATTTGTAGAAGATATTGGCTGCTTACAGTAAGTTATATACCGCTATAGGTTGGGCCAGGACATCTCTGAAATAGATGCACTGCAGCTTTAGGAAGGAACTATTGGCTAGTTCTGTTTGTACCAGGAGATGGGTAGCAGCTTAGGTAGAGGATGGGGACCCTGATGAAAGTCTCTGATCTAAGGGAGGGAATTTGGGGAAAGCATTCTGCTAAAATCAGGAAGTGGGTCTAGGAGTTATTTTGTCACAAATAGAATTGGAGGGAGTTTGTAAGTTGAAGGTTTGTGATAAACTGCCCCAAGCAAAGGCATTGAGTGGCATTGCCACCTTGCTGGCTGCATGAGTAGAGAATAGGTGGGTGGACCATTGTGAAGATTTGCTGGTTTTGTCAAAGAGTGAATTCTGCATAGATAGGGAGAGTAGTCGTGAGTCATGGAACATATGGAACAGCTTATTCTGCATCCCTTGCATTCTGGGTTCTTGATGTGATTTCTTCTGAGTAGCCAGAGATAGAGACTGATAAAGAAACCATGATACTGATTTAGCATAGGCATGAACTCAGGTTTAGACTTGTACTATGGCTGTAAGGAAGATGAAGTGCTCTTACTTTTTCTCCTTTATTGCATTGGTGGATTGTTGATTGCCTGCTGGAAATAAAATAGAGGTTTCTCCCAGTGCCTGGAGGCTGTTGGGGTCTGGATGAGACATGGTTAAAGTTGAACCCAAGCAAGAAGTTGCCCTTTGTCCATCAGGGTTCTCAATTTTCTCCCGTGTTGCCTGTTGAAGGGGAGGCACTACACCATAGGAAGCAAATCTATATTTTGGAGATTGTTTTGGATTCGCAGTTACCCCTGTGGAGGCAATGGCCATGCCTGGCTTTGGTTAATATGCCAGTTACATTAGCTAATAATTGCATCAGTTCATTATTCTGGATTTTAATTGTCAGCGCTGATCCTTTTTAATTGATGTCTTATTGTGATGGAGAAAAATAGATGTAACAGACATCTTTCTGCCTGTTCATTTGGAAGTAACCAGGGGGAAACCCAGCTCCTCTCTTTACCTAAACCTATCAGACCCACATTGACCTTCCCTACCCCCAGACAAAACTCCCTTCAATCCCATTTAAACCAATCCTATCTAAAGCATTTGCTCACTGTATAGCTTGGGAGCAGCGCTAACAAGGGAATTGCAATATGGAAGAAAACCCAGCGTTCCATCTTGAATGAGGGATGTATCAACATTCCATTTCCTTAACAATGGACTTCTCCAGCTGTATTACCAGTTCTGAAAGGTCAGATTTGCTTAACAATAGAAATAACTCTAGGTATACAGACCTACCAAGCTTCCCCCAAAGTTGCCAACCAATCAGGTCCTTAGGATTTCTTTCTTCCGCTGCCCTGTAGCCCTCAACCACTATAAAATTTAAATCTTTGTTTTCTCATTGTTTGGGGTTCTTTTTCTTGTGACATTGGGGCCCAGCAATCACGGCGCTTTGTTCTGTTCTTCCAATTTTTCTATAACAATATTTGTAATGATAACTTGTTTTATTGTTTTTATTTTAAGTTGCACTGTTGTCGAAGTGTACATTTTATGCTATACTGCGGGTGTTTTAACTGTGATTTTGTAAGCTGCCGCGAGGCTGCCTGAATTGGCATCCGCCTAATCCCCTAAATAAATAAATAAAAGCATAAAATTGGTGCTCACCAAATAGCTACTAATTTTAATACACATAACCATGTTATTTATTGGGTTTTAGTAGAATACATGCTTACCCAGCCCTTTTCTAAATCATCGCACTCTATTCTTTTATGTGGCTTCGTGCCCTGAATGTAATCAAATAATCATCTTATTTAAAGTGTACATTTTTAATCTACTTAAGTTCATTCCTAAAACATCCAAATTTGTATGTTTAAAGTTTTCCTTGATTCAAGCTTTTATGTTCCTGCTGTATGTGTACTCATAAAACAAGGAATTTGTTGTTCAATCCTGACATCATTCCTCACTGAAGTTCCTTGAAGCTTTGGTTTGGGCACATCAATTGTAGATATATTTGTGGAAGCTTCATGTTCTTCTCAGGAACTAGATGAGTGCTTTTTACTAAGGTACACAAAACTGGTGCACAAATCTGTCTAAATGTTTTAGTCACACCTGCAGTTTTCCAGGCCACCATAAAGAAATGGGATGTTGTTATGCTCAAGCAACCAGAACGACTCTTGAATATTGTTAGTCATCTATGTTACAGAAATCCTGCCAGTCTGACTGTGTTCCCTTGGGAACAGTCAGATAATGCTTCAGGGATTCTGGGGGAGGTCAGGTCTGTGCCGCTTCCTGCAGTGTAAAGACTTTAAACTGGTCCTCCGCTTAATACCTCTCTCCAGTCTAGCTGGAGACTCCGCCACAGTTGCTGTTGAATTTTTATGGCATGGGTGCTGGAGTTCATTCTCCTGGGTGTCTATGGAGATTCTCAGCCATCCAGGTCATGGTTGTCCCAAAGGTGCTTTTTCAAAAGGCAACTGGACTTTGTTTTTCTTTGAAGACATTTTGCTTCTCATCCAAGAAGCTTCTTCAGTTCTTTCAGACCTGAAGAAGCTTCTTGGATGAGAAGCGAAACATCTTCAAGGAAAAACAAAGTCCAGTTGCCTTTTGAAAATGCACCTTTGGGATTCTCTTGGGTGGATTGGTTTCTCTGAAGCCTCCAGACCCATGTCTGTCTTGATGCTGTAAACAGCTGGATCTGCTGGGGTGGGGGTGGGGGTGGGGAATCTGCAGGATGGGTACAGCTTTGTAATTGAAGCCCTGGTCTTTTTGTATCTGTAGCTCAATCACAGGGCTGTACTTGCTAGCTCACAGATGTTTATCCCCCTCACCTGGACTCCCATAATTCCATATTATCTTTAACCATTAACCATCTCTCCCCATCTGAATTTATGGATAAAAGTAACCCTACCAGTAGCTCCTGCTAGCATTGCTGTCACAATAGTTGAAGCTCTGAACCCTCCTACCTTGTCAAGGTGGGTTGTGAGATTGGAGATAGATAAAGAAGGTTAATGGATTTTAGAGCATAGCTGGAGGCTGCTGGAACAGTTTGACAAAATTACTTTAGTTAAGGCAGTAATAGGGTGATGGCTCACAGTGCCTGCTATTTTTTAATGGCTGGGAAATAACCTCCCCCATCTACATACTACATTACTCCCGAAGATTGTATTTTTGGTTTTTGCAGCCTTGCTTTTTTGCTTTTAGAAATCAGCATATCAACTCCTTTTTATAAAGTCAATTGAATTACTAGGTAATAATTGCTGTGGTTAAAGTGCTTTTATTTTGATAATAATGAAATCATTTTTTTCTTTGGGTAAAAAGCAAAATGCCAGGAGCTCTATTTATTTATTTTTTAAAAAGGAAAAATTTACATTTAATAAAGTTTACATAAATTGAAGGCATACAGCGTACAGATTTCCAAAAGCTGCATGGCTGGAATTCAATGGAAGGTTGACCATGTAATTTACCAATGATTTACTGGGGAGTGGGAAGGTACCATACATCTTTGGATAGTGTTTTTGCCCTAAAGCAAAGCAAACTACAAATCCTGAAAAATTGGGACTGCTCCAATTGCGATGTCTCAGTTTTACTACCTAGCCACCTATGCTTTCTGACTGTTGAAAATCTTAGGAAACAATTGGTGTTTGGTCAAAAAGATTCCATTCTACTGATATCTGAGCCATAGTGGCACAGTGGTTAAAATGCAGTATTGCAAGCTAACTCTGTCCACTGCCAGCAGTTCGATCCTGACCAGCTTAAGATTGACTCAGCCTTCCATCCTTCTGAGATTGGTAAAATGAGGACCCAGATTGTTGGGAATAAGGTGATGACACTGAAAACTTCCCAGAGACTGCTGTAAAACACTGTGAAGTGGTATATAAGTCTAAGTGTTATTCCTATTGCTATCCATGACGATTGCAAATCAACATCGACAAGGCTGATACTGGTCCTCCAAAACTGAATCAACCTCGATAATGCCAATTCAACTTTTATGAAAAATATAAATTAAAGGTTAATTCTGTTTTAAGTCAAAGTCATCCCCTGGTGGCTTTATGGATATGTCTTAGTATCCTGGCAACAGTGGGGAAGTTGTTTACTTTGATTTCTTCTGAGTTGGTTTTTTTTTTAAAAAAAAGTACAAATCTTGTGATTACACAGGGGATAAGGAATAGGGCAAGTATCTCCTATCCAAACTAGTCAGTCTCTGCTAACCTCTAATCCCAGATAAAGTCAGCTAAATGCTGTCATCTGCTCATGCATTTCTGGTTAGATCATCTTAAGTATCTTAAAACATTAAATAGCCCATTTCTCCTCTCTGTTCTGTTGCATTTACTTTCTCTCCCCTTTGAAATAACCTCTTCCTGATGGCTGCTTTGCAGAATGGCAACATTAAAGCAGAAACCAAGCGTGTTTTCTCCATTCAGGCTACTAATAGGGCCTATTGGGAAGGAGAGAGACCAAAGCTATACAGCTTTATCATTAAAATGGAAAGCTAAGAAAACAACAGATGTTTTCCATCATCTGCTGTTTGTTTCCACCCTCTCCTTGACTGCTACTCTAATGCTTTTTGATAGATTCATTTTGTGCTTTTTTTTTTTGGTAAAGGTCTGTACTAAACTATGCCACAATTTCTCCAGTAGTGCACACGTACATCATGCGACATTGCATTTCCACGTTGCTTATCTATTAGTGCAGTAGGTTATATTCCATTAGGCTGAGAGCCTCAGCCTTCTGCTGACATTAAAAAAGAGCGCTTTTTGGAACAACTGCTCCTCTCCCAGCCCCAGCCTCTACTTTCTCCTTGGCTATCAGAGAGTGACTTCACTTGAATAGAACAAATGGGGAAAGGCTCTCCAGAGGCACAAAGGAATGGTCTCAATACCCCATAAAACTATGCAATATTAGCATTTCAAAGCCTTAGAATGCATCATCGCTGGCAAGACACGAATGCTGGAGGAAGCCAAGTAGCCCAGGTGGAATTTGCTTATGTTTCATCCAGACAAAACAGTAGCAGTTGTGCAGAGCTTGGGAACAAGAATGAAATGTCAGGAGCAAAAAGGAGACAGAAGAAGGTGACTCTCGTAAAACTCATAATTGCCTCTTTTCTGTTTATGTACTCCCTCTAGGAGTTCTAATTGGACTTTGCCTTCTAGCAACACAACTCTGTTATTTTATGAGGCTGTTTGTAGAGGAAAAGGGCAGCCCTAGGCATCGCTTCCAGAATCCTTAGAAAAGGCACATAGATTGCAAACTTCGATTCATGTGGAGTCGTTAAGACCTTGAATGTGGGCCCAGAACTCTTGCAGTTGCCTTGTTTTTTTAATGGAAAAAAAGGGAAATTATGAGACATGTTGGGCAATTTAACTGTATTTTAAGACATAATTCAACCAAATGTATTCAGGGTCTGCACCATTTGTGGAAAGCTGGTGAGTGGCCAAGTATGATTTTTGGACCCCAAAAGCCTGTGGACCTTTAATTTAAATGCACTGAGTTTGTGGTTGGGTGCCAATCATTCACCACCTATTCAGGTAGCAGCCAATAAAATGAATCAGGAAAGTGGGAAAAAATGTACAGTGATAAAGCCACAAAGTCACATTGTATGTTGAGCATCCAAATAGATTACAGGGAAGGAGACAAGGGCCTGCTGTTTCTGCCTCCTAGGATGTTGGCTTCAACTTAGGTTGCAAAGTAAACAAACAAATAATGAACAAGCCAGGAGTATCCCTTAGTATTCTGCTCTGCCTACTGATCTATTGGCAAATATTGACATTCCTTTGTGACTTAGCTGTCTCAATACAGAAATCAATTATTGTACAGAGCTGCTCTCTCCAACTTGGACTGCCAAGCAAACCACATTTTCTGCAATCACTATCCTCTATTTGGGGATTCTCTCCAGATCAGCAAGTTTACTACAGCTCGTACACATGATCAATTGCCATGACTAATGAGGAAAAAAGCAAGATGGTAGTTTGTTTGCTTATGTGAGTAAGACTAAATCAGCAAAATAGGGTGATTCAATTTCATATCTCATTTAGTTCTTTAAAATATTCAGATCCCAGTTTCCTTACACAGTCCAAGGGATAAGGAATGCTGTGGAAGGGATTAAAAAAAACCAACAACCCAAAATTATAGTTGTGACTGTGTGATCAAAACCTGTCCCCTTATAATGTACTATCACAAATAGACAATTCCTTGGTCATTTCCTGAAGCAGCAGCTAGTTTGAGCAGTTGGTTTTTTTTATGGAAAGCAGGTGTAGTTTTAGAGCTCTCTGATAAGAAAGGAGTGAAAAAACTAGAACACTGACTTAGCCACAAAGCCTAACAATGTAATTGGAGAGACGGGAGGAGCCACAGCTTAGATAATGGCCAGACAAAAGATATTTTGAGCCAGGGAAGGAATGTGGGTGGAGAAAGCATCTCAGAAGTGACTCTTCCCAATTCTCTAGAAAGTAAAGGCAAGGGAGGACAGAAGTGCTTTCAGCCTTGCAAGGTTGGGTTACTGTACCTTACAATAAAGTTAGTGTTTGTACTCATGAGGGAGCACAATGACTCGGTGGTTAAAGACACTGAGCTTGTCCTGACAGCCCTGGTTCGAGACCCAAGTGCCACACAACCGGGTGAGTTCCCGTTACTTGCCCCAGCTGCTGCCCACCTGACAGTTTGAAAGCATGCAAATGTGAGTAGATAAATAAGTACCACTTTGATGGGAAGGTAATAGCATTCCGAGTGCCTTGGCATATAGTCAGGCTGACCCCATGAGCATGGAAATGTCTTTAGACAACACTGGCTCCCTCAGCTAAGAAACAGAAATGAACACTGCCCTCTAGAGTCGGACATGACAGGAAGGGGAACCTTTACCTTTACCTTTTAGTACTCAGGGCTTTGTTTTCTTGGCTGGACTATCTCAAAGGGTTGTCAAACGGCAACCATGCTTAGATAATTTCCCAGGCAGAAGTCATGAAGGTGTATGGACTTATTTGGAAAGCTAGCCAGGAACTATAGTTGCCTCTTCCAGCAAAACTTTAAAGTTGCCTCCTCTAGATCAGGGCTTTTCAACTTTTTCACCCATTGGACCACTTTTAGGATATGGCAACATCCGAGTACCACCAGTCGCCTAGCAAGGTGTCAAAAACTTGATGACCCCCCCCCCCAAAAGGAAAAAAGTGATAAAGTACAGGTAGTCCTCGACTTACAACAGTTCACTTAGTGACTGTTTGAAGTTACAATGGCACTGAAAAAAGTGCCCCCCAAGCCACAGCCGAGCAAGACAGGACTCGGCGGCGTTCTTCCTCCTGTCCAAGGTTTTCATTGTTGTGAGCATTTCTTTTGAGGATGTGCAGCGGGGGTGGGGTGGGTTGTTTGGTTTTTATTCCCCCCATCTGCTGGGTGGTTGCAGCAGGTTTTGGTCACTTCACATGACCCTGGGACACTGTGACCGTCATAAATATGAATCAGTTGCCAAGCATCTGAATGTAAATCACAAGACCCTGGAGATGCTGCAACATTCCAGCTGATCGGCGCTTCTTCTGGGCTCAGCAGAAGCACCAGGATCAGTGCTGCTTTCCAGCTGATTGGTGCTTCTTCAGGGCTCAGCAGAAGCACCAGGATCAGCGCTGAGCTCCAGCTGGAGCCTGGCGCTGATCCTGGCGCTTCCACTGAGCCCTGACAGCCCCAAAAAAGCACCGATCAGCTGGAAAGCGGCACAGATCCTGGCGCTTCCACTGAGCCCTGACAGCCCTGCAGCTCCAGCCATCTCTCGCTCAGGCTTGTGCGGTGCTGCCACCGGTTCAGCTCATTCCCCTCCCCCGCTACCACTTTTCTAGGATGCTCGCATACCACCTGCCAGGTGCCAATGTACCACAGGTGGTACCCATACCACTGGTTGAAAAGCCCTGCTCTAGATCTTGCAGACCTTGAAGGGAGAGGAGAAATTAGTATAAGAAAGAGAGGAGTATCATAAGGGAGGAGAACATCTAATATCTCTGACACAGCTCCCCCCCAGCTGTGCTCTAATTGGGTAAGGTCAATATTCTTTTATTGTGCAGAATAAACTTCGAATTTAAGGCTTAGAATCTTTTGACTGGCATGGAATATCAAGGTGTGTATTATTTCATTTTCTTGGCGTGCTTATTGTCAAGTTTTCATTTAATAAAAAGTAAACACTGCTTCTGCTTTCTTATGTCTCATGACTTTTTTGTAGAGGTATTAGCTACCTCCTATTTCTAGGAAATAAGTATAGTCAAAAGTGGAGCTCTCTCTCACACACAAAAATATTGTACTCAAAACAATTGTCAGCTGTGTGGCTTTCCCAAAGGATACTCTCTTTATAATCACCTCTCCTCCAAAAGTGGAGATTAAGAAGAAGAATGCTGTCAATCCCTTTGAAGGTGACACTGTCACACATAAGATGCATATTAAAATGAGGTGTTTTCAGTCATGCATCTGGGGATGCCAACTTGACTTTTTCAACCTCTTTTTTGGATGCCCCTACAAGTGGTATTAACAATTACATTTTTTTAAACAAATGATGAAATTCTCACAGCATTAATGGAAATGCAAACAATTGAATAGGAGCAAATAAGAACTTCAATGAACACCAATCAAGGAGATTTCACTCAAGCTACAAAAATTCAGAGGTCTTCCTAAAAATTAATCACCCCAGCTTCAAACAGTTATTGGCTGTTATGTGAAAATGATTTGAAGGGTTCCTTCAGGTTAGAAGTCTACAGTAATACTGATAGATTCACAGATATTCCTGGAGGTCTAAGTGGTCAAAAGCCTCTTATGTGGAAGATCTCAGCAGTGGTGCAATAAATCTTGCTTGACATAAAGTCTGAGCTCTTAAGCTCAGTGATATTTCATCATATGACTTACTCATCCACATTTTTTTCCCCAGTTCAAAATCTGGCAAGCACTCTTTGGAAAAATCTTATAACTCCTGCAGAATGTATTAACTAACTTCCGGACACCTTTTCTGTCTCCTTGATGACTCACCCCACCCACCCAAAAAAAGAAATTATACATAGAATTAAAATTTCTGTAAGGTAAGTCAAAATGTTCAGGATCAAGTAGGGATATTTGTGTGCGTATCTGTGGTTTTCACCAAATGTAATTAAAAAAAAGAGAAATTAAGGCCAGTTTGAGGAAAACTTCTCAGGTGAAATTTCTTTTGGTTTTAAAAATGTTTTATTATATAATATGCTTTATATTTTGGAGAGGACCATGGTGGGTGTCATATTCTATTTTCTGAAGATCTCCAGACTAGATTGAGTTACAAACTGAGTGTGTAATGAAGCAATTAAAATAGCATGTCACCAACATAAAATACGTATATTCTGAGGATCCAATTACTTTTGCCATTCACTATAGTCATTCTATTATATCCATGCCAATTGTTTGCATTTCTCTGACATCTATATCTGTGGCTTGAGTTAACACAGTGGTTCTCAACCTTCCTAATGCCGCGACCCTTTAATACAGTTCCTCATGTTGTGGTGACCCCCAACCATAAAATTATTTTCGTTGCTACTTCATAACTGTAATTTTGCTACTGTTATGAATAGTAATGTAAATATCTGATGTGCAGGGTGTATTTTCATTGTTACNAAGGAAGGAAGGAAGATTGAACGGGAAAGGAAGGAGATGGAGAAGGAAGGAGATTGAGGGGGAAAGGAAGGAAGAAAGGAAGGAAGGAAGCAAGGAAGCAAGCAAGCAAGCAAGCAAGCAAGCAAGCAAGGAGAGATTGAAGGGGAAGGGAAGGAGATGGAAGGAAGGAAGGATCTTTGGAGAGTCATGTTTTTCAGATGGTGATGAACTGCAACTCCCAGCATTCCCACTCTTCCACAGTGCTTTTTAGGGCTGCTGGGGATGGTAGTCCAGTAAGGTCTGGAGACACACATAGATGCCCTCCAACAGTGAGGGAGGTGGGCCGGGCAGCGCGGGGGAGGCTCCGGCGCAGCACGGAGGGCGGCTGGGGTCAGAGCGCGGCTGGGCAACCAGGAGGCGTGGAGACTGGCTTGGCGCCGCAGCTCAGCTCAGCTCAGCCAGCAGCAGCAGCAGCAGCAGCAGCAGTGTGTTGCTAGAGCAGGGCAGGAAGAGAGGGGGCGGTGGTGGCAAATCATGAAAGCAGCGTCCACACATTCAGGGTGCAAACGCCTTGGACGATTTGGCTCCCTCACCCCTTTATTTACTGATCTGCCACAAGCTCATGCAAACAAGCCCCGAGGTGTTCTGAACAAGCAGTCATTTTTTTTAAAAAAAAAAAAGCTTTAAGCAATGAGGCAGAAAGGGGAACTCGCTCACGGCTCTTTTCCCCCCCTTTCTCGGCAACTGGGAAGGCAGCAGCCAGAGATGCTGCTGCACAAAGGGAGGCAGAGAGAGGGGCGAGGGGGAAAACCTCAGTCAACTTTCGCCCTTATCAGACCCGGTTCCCTTCTGGTCGACACCCACCCCCCACCCGCCCCCTTCACATCCCACTACAGATCGACACTACCCCTCGGGAGTATTTCACCAGGCTCTTTTTTTTTTACCTTGGCCCTGCGCTTCTCCCAGACGGAAGCCAGGCAAGAGGACCTGAAAGACGCCGAGCAGGAGGTTCATAGCCGTGGCAACATGGCAGTAGCTGCTCTGCAATGAGTAGCACAGCCCCGCCATGCTGCTGAGGCGGCTGCTTTCCTGTCTGCCCGAGCTGGCTGGCGGAAATAGCAAAATAGAATTTTGAGCAGTAATTCTCGCTAGTGTCTCGGTTCCTAAGACCATCGGAAATATAAGTTTTCCGATGGTCTTAGGCGACCCCTGTGAAGGCGTCATTCGACCCCCAAAAGGCTCGCGACCCACAGGTTGAGAACCGCTGAGTTAACATGATAAAGGGACTGTGGGATGAGATTGGCCAGATGGTAATGTATTCCACAGTATTCCCAAAGCTGCTTTTTCCAAAAGGCAACTGGACTTTCTTGGGGTTTTTCTTCTTCTTTCCTTTGAAAACATTTTGCTTCTCATCCAAGAAGCTTCTTCAGATCTAACTAATTGGTGAAGAATGGAAGGACCTTTATTCCATATAAATGGAAGGATTCCATATAAATCCCTCTATTCCCCACCAGTCAGTTAGAACTGAAGAAGGATTTTGGGTGAGAAGTGAAATGTTTTCAAAGGGGAAAAAAAACACCCCCAAGAAAGTGCATTTGCCTTTTGGAAAAAAGCACCTTTGGGACAACCATGACCTGGATGATCGAGAATCGCCATATAGACAATCCGCAGCACTCTTTTTAGTGGAGACCTTAGAAGAAGAATGTGGAATTTTAAGGTCTTGTATCTTCTTTAAGCCAAGTAATGTAAGCCTTCTGACTGTATATGTATAGTATGAGAGCAATTCCATACCACACAGTTTCCATCGTCAAATTCCTCCAAAGCAATATATAGTCAACTGTTTGATCAGTTCCATTCCAGTTGACCCTGAATAGCTGGGACCCAGAATGGAATACCATAAACCAATGTTCCCTTGAGCCAACCAATTAAATTTTTTGGGGAAAAAATCATTTGTAGAGCACCCTTTTGCCCAAATTATAGCAACTCCTGGAGTAACAAATACCCCTTTGCTAATGCTTTCAATAAGTCTTTTTGTGGAAATGTGGTTGTTTTGCAAAATCTCTGAGCTGCTGGCATGATCAGAAAGTTGCTTGGCTGTTGAGACAGCATCCCTCTTATATCTAAATTTTCAGTGAAAACTGTGACGATAGCCGGATGCTATCATTTTGCAGCCAGGCGCTTTTTCCAAGAGGTACAATATGTCATTAAATGTTATAGTATAAAATCTTGTCTTGGAATAGGAATGGGTAAAGAGAGGAAATAATGTCTAATGTAAGACTGGAAGACAGGCAAGGGGAGAGTTTAGTGCATATTGCTGATATAAGGAAGAAAATTAAACCAATGGAGATTGAAACGAGGATTCAGATTGTCTTCATCAGCAAGTTTGTGAAATGAACTAGAGAAAGCTGAGGCAGGATCTAAGTTCTTTGTTTATTTATTACAGTGATTGTAGGACCCCTAGGAGTTTCCCAAGACCTTTTTGGGAGAGGATCCACAAAATCAAAATAATTTATCACTTTATGTTGAAAAATAATAAGAATATTAAAATTCCACCAAACAGTTCTGATAAGCAGCAGCAAATGCATCTTCATTTTTAATATGGTAAAATATCTATAAATATAAGCCATACAAACAAAAGCTCTTTTGGGGTGCTCCATCATTTTTAAAAGTGGGAAAGGGTCCTGAGTGAAAAACGAATGTAAGAAACACTGTTTTATAGCATTATGATTAAGGGTTTTTTTTTTGCTTACTTATTCTGAATGTATAGAATACATTATACAAATTTCTGAGATTAGAAATAAGTTTATATTTGAAAATTTCTCATGGATTTGGAACTGATGCTTGACAAATCTGTTTTCAGCATTTTAAATGTTCGCTACTGATGTTTTTCATCTTCATGCTTTTTTTTTTTTCCAAAGAAATTTTATTATTTTTCATCATAAAAAACAATCATAAACATAGATAAACACAATAAAAAGTAAAATCCCCCCCCCCGGACATCCCAAACCTAATCCCAGGATAATATTCATATATAAATAAACCAATACTAATATCTCTAACTCCACAAAATATCTTAATCTACATGAAAAGATAGAAAGAGTAAACAAAATAAGAAAATCTAAAAACCTAAGTTGTATTCTACCACTCTATGCTTCTTTTGAATATAAACAATCCATCTTCTCCATATTGATAAAAATTGTTCATTCAAGTAGTTCTTCAGATAAGCCGAAATCTTTGCCATTTCAGCAAGATTCGAAACTTTCAATCTCCAGTCTTCCATTTTCTTCATGCTTTTTTTGTCTTTGAAAAAAATGCTTTTCTTGAAACAGGTTGGAAGAAATGATATTGGAGAAGCTGTTTTTGCTTTTAGTTGTTTAATGCCATCAAGAGAGATGAAACGATAGCCAACAACTTACTGAGGCTCTGAAATTATAGAATATGCTTCTGAGAGATGAGTGGGGGAGAAATTATTTTATTTTGCTAGACAATCTTGTTTTTCTCATATGATAGATTGATTTATGCACACTTCTTTTTTGTAATATATTTTATTTTTTAAAAACATAAATCACAATAATTGGTGAACAGTGTGTTGTCTGGGTTACATTTGTAAAACAATCATTAACAATTGATTTCTATAATCCATAATCCACATAATGGTTTTAGTTGATTTCCTCTTTTCCCAAAATATCCTCTTTTGCAAACATTGAGTTAATACAATTCTTTAACAATTAAATATATAATTTTTTCCCAATATTCTTAAAAATAATAGTCACATCAATATAATATTTATTTTCTATCTAATCATTCTGGTTGCCTTATCACAGGTCCTGTTACAGTCCTTATTATTCTAGGTATTTGTACTGGTTAAGATTTTCTCAAAAATTAATTACATTTAAAAATTTAACTTTATTTTTCCATATGAACCATCTCACACTTTTACATTTCTTAAGGAACAGATAGAACAGTGAAAAAAAAAAAGAAAGGAGAGTAAGAATAAAGAAACATAAAAAATAACATACTACTTAAAATATATATCCCTCCTAAGCTAATATATATTTATTACCTAAATTTCTTATTCTTTTTAACCATAATTAAAAATATGTTTAATCTTTAAACATTCCATTTAATACACTTAGTCATCTAGTCCTTTAACTCTTATTCAAAACATTTTTATCCATTATAATTTTCTTAAATTCAATCACATTTAAGTATCTAAAACATTTCCTTTATCTAAGTCATTTCAACTTTTTTATATTACTCATACCAAGAAAGAGAACAAAAAAGGGAAAAAAGCATACTGTATTATTTAAGGAATTCATCCCTGTTAGAATGACATCTATATTCCAAAACTTTTCTATTTCTTTAACTATATTCAAACAAATGTTTCTTTTTAAAGTATTCTCTCTGGTAAATCCCAACATCTATTTTCTTGGTTTCCACTTTAGTCTTTTTCCTTTGCCCAGTATCTTTCTTAATCAATGTATTTTGCTGAATCAGAAAGTTTTTCCATATGTTCATAAATGTTGTTGTAGATATAAAAAGTAAATCAGATGAAGTGTCTTTGTACAGAGCTTCTGCCTTTCCACGTTTGTTGAAAATCTTTTTCTTTTTCTTTTTCTCTGCTTCTCTTATCATTTCCTTTCTCTCCGATATTCCTGACATCTCTACAGTCCATTTTATCCAATCTGTTTATTTGTCCTCAGATTTATTTTGTAGCCTTAAGGGATAAGTTGTTTTTTTCCAATTCTTGTGAATTTTTCCACTAGGAAAATTAAATCATGTTTCCTTGTTTTGTTAAGTTCCATCTTTAAGTCTCTGTTCTCAATTCTATATCCATTTATCTGTTTTATCTGCTCCTTCTCTGTTGTTGTTTTCTGGGAATTTTGTTGTTGTAGAGTTAACTTAGAAATAGATTGATTCATATTTTCAAAGTTATTTTGGATTTCTTTGTGGTTTAAAGTCATTGTTGTTTGAATTAGTTGCAGTATACTATATATCTCCTCCTGTGAAATATTTATGTTTTCTTGATATGTTCTTTCTACATGTCTCTGATCCATGATGGCCAAGAATTTGAGTTTTTTCTCTTCCTTTCTTTTCTCTGCAAATAGTATTAGAGAACCAATTAAATAGATATTTGTAATCCAAATAAAAATTTTGTAATCCAAAAATTTCAAAAAATATTTTTTTTTCTAAAATGTATAATTCTCTCTTTGTCTACAGCCCAGATTATTGTCATTTTTTTGGTCACAGCTGTTCTTTGTTGTTAAAACTTTGAAGGTCTCACACACAGAGATTAGCTTTTCCCAGGTTTTGCCAAGTTTTATATTAAAGTCATAGCTGTCATAGTCTTCATCCACCACTAGGTGTCAGCAACTATTTGTTTTTCAATTTCATATATTTTGATCCTCCATAAAAAGATTGATTTGCCGCTTCCATTGGTATAAGGGGCGGAAATCCCCCTCCTTCCCTTTCGGAGGTATTTTGCTTCTTGGGGAATCTTTTCCAGGAAATTAAATGTAAAATAAAAAAGAGAAGATCGAATTCCTCACTCAGTTTCAAGCACGCTGTTCACAGTTGTGCTGGTTAGTGCTTTTGGACTTTGGTTGCTAGTAGCTTGGGCTGGTCGATGCAATATGGCCAGCCTTTCTCCTGTCGGGTTAGAAGGCTTTCCCCAAGTTGAATGGAACGGCTGCTGCCATTCCAGAATCACTGGAGCATCCTTCTTTCTTTGTTGCCTCTCTGGGGTGACTTAGACCCATTTAGGGTCCCCAAGCAGGGCGAAATTAGCTGCGGGGGTGCGGAGAATCCGCAAGCCCACGACCAGTTGCTACTGTGCAAAACCGGAAGTTCCTGATTTATGCACACTTCTGCTTGCTAGGATGTGATTCAAATGACTCATCCATTTTCACTTGACTGCTGCCAGCATAAAAACTAGACTTTATGAACATATCCCTGAATCTGGAAAAATGATGCCTCTTCTTGGCTTTACACATTTGTACAAGAAGTTGGATTGCTCTTATGATTAAAATGTTAGTGGTAAAGTAGTTCAACTTGGTACCATTTAGTAATTTTAGCTGGTCAGTAGCACCTATTTTCAAGAAATAGAAACAATTGGAGCAAGTTTGTATGCTGTGACATCCATTCAGATTTGGCGGCAGGGGGGAGAGAAATGGAAGTGTCCATATAACGACATGAACCCTGAAATGCCCATGGACAAGAATGTAACAGCATAAAACATCCAGGACAAACAGCATGAACAATAAACATTAAATGAAACAATCCTCCCTGGTAAACAAAAATAAGAAAAAATGAAAACTTCACTCTACTGCCCTCATTAAATGGATAAATGATAATTAATGGTAAACAATTTCAACATAATTACAGAGTGACACTAATAGGAAGCAAGCATGCTGCAAGGCCATGTTTGGCTCCAACATCATCTTAATTGTTTCTGAAAAAAACAAACCTCTCTTGGTTTTATAAGCTTTCTTTTTTCAGAAATAGAAATGGTTGCTTAGTTTTCAAGTGTGCCCAGCTCAACAACGAGAAAGGTAAATAAGGGCAATAAGGAAGAACAGGTAAAATGGGGCACAGTACTGTAGTTGATTTAGACCAGGGGTAGTCAACCTTGGCTCTTTTATGACTCATGGACTTAGCTGGCTCAGGCATTCCACGAGTCATAAAAGAGCCAAGGTTGACTACCCCTGATTTAGACAATCATGGCAGTTATTTGGTGTGTGGACAACCCTGGAGAAGCCATTTTGGGACAGCATTGATGACATGTTCTGAAAGCTCCAGATTTATTAACCAGCCCCCACAATATTTGGAGGACTCTTTCACATTGCTGAAAAGGAAGGATTGTCATATTTTTTTTTGGAGGGGGGAGATTATATTCTGCTGAAAGTTTGAACTTTGATAGTTGTCCTGCAGTCTTTTAGGGAAACATGAAATTCAACAGAGAAAAAGTTGTTATTTTTGTAATAACTGTTCGAGAATGGATTCAAACCAATGTTGCAAAAACGTAACCCAACCTTAGCAGTCAATCAGTGCTTTATTTGTGATGCATGAAATCTCTTGAAGGCCATTCACCGTGATCAAATCAAGAGGAGAAGGCAAATCCAGATCTACATAAGTAGACAACACAGGATCGTGTTGGTGTCAGATGACAACTGACATCTCTGAAACCACTCAGAATAAAGGAAAAAGGAAGAGAGTGGAATAGCTAAAAAATCTTAGGCTCCTTTCATTTCAGAAACAGAAACAACACAGCCATACTGACAATGAACGGTACAAACAGAATGTAAAGATGGAGAGAATAGTAAAAGAAAACAGGTGAGGAAATTGCTATGTGGTCTCTCTCCATCCCTCCCTCCCTCCCTCTCTCTCTCTCTCTCTCTTTCTCTCTCTCTCTTTGTATGTATGTGTATGTGGGTGAGCGAATGAATGAATGAAGAGGAATGTCTTCCCCCATCCACCCAGAAATCTTTCTTTGATGCCCTTGAGACACTGTTATTATCTTAAACGTATGTATGATTTTCATGTTTTCTCTAATGACAAAGCGGTGAAATCACGTGGAACTGCAACCAGGTTTATATTTGTTTTTTGAATAGGGGTTTGAAAGAATATTTTAAAATGCCACTCCATTGCAGATCTCTTCCTCCCTGCCCCCTCTCTCTCCACACATACATATAAGCGTATGCACTTATATTTGCATATAAGTGCAAATTCTCTCTCAAACATAAACATCCAGGATTAAACCCGTGAATCTTTTATTTCGGTAAATCACAGATTCTCTATCCCAGTAGGAATAGATCTGCATTCCGTCTCAGGGGAGACTGAAATTTCCTACTAGGAACTCCACCCCACAATAAAAAGAAAATAGCTACCCAAAGCAAGGTTCTGGCCTCTCTGAAAAACCACAACACAAATGGGCACAGAGGCGCAGAGCCTAGCAGCTGGTGGAAAAGATGGTCCCACAGCACAATTGCTGGGCAACAAATGAAAGCTCCTTCTCCATGGGCTTTGGATTCAAGGGTAGTCTGGGGTTGGCATAAGGTGGAACCATGCCGATTTAATTACACAAGCTCATTGCCAGAAGAATAACTTTGAAGGATTGCGATTGAACTCAGTGGGAAATGGGTCTCTCTGTGCATCCGGAGAGACTTGCTCAGAGAGAACAGTTTGTACACCACAGACTGAGCAGCCTCCTTCAAGGTCTAATACATTTCAAAAGACCTGTTCATACTGAAACAAAGCCAATTCTTTCCCCTCCCTTGGCAAAGATGATCAGGGCTGCAGTTGGCTGTGCAAAAGTCTCACGGAGTCTCCTCTTCGTTGCTTGATCTCTCTTCTGTCTCTGGGTCTATGGCAATTCCGCGCAGCCAACTCGCTGCAGCCAACTTGCCACAGGACAAATCACTGCGGGACAAGAGTTATACTAATATCAAAGAAATGATGGAATAGAATCATTAAAGAAAGGATGCAAAAGGAGGGACAGAATGAAATGTGAATGGCAATTTTTTTTTTAAAAAAATATTTATTTTAAATAATTAAATAGAATTGTTAAATTGTCCTGCAGCAAGTTGTCCCATCGAGAGTTGTCCAACAGTGAGTTGTCCCATGGTGAATTGGCCATGGCGAGTTGGCCACAAGTTGGCTGTGGCCAGTTGTCCCATTCTGTCTGTCTCCTCCCTTCTTGCCCCTCTGAATCCAGTTGATTTCTCCTCTGGTTCTGAAAGAAATCCTTTCCCAACCAAACCACAGGACAATTCCCTTGCTGGTAAAACTTTCCAGCCTCTCTAACCATAATGTTCGAGCTTGCTAACTGGTCCTCTGGATCATTTGGATGCTCAACCTGTTTCTGTCTTCCATTAGCTTCAAGGACTGGAGTCCACCAAGACACAGGCTTGCAGTAAGAAAAGCTTCATGCTTTCCCCCATTTTGTCTCTCAACAATCTTTCTCTGTTTCATGCTTTAAAGCTTGACCTCTTATTTCCTAACTCTTCCCTTGCACTACCTCTTATTCAGCTAACCATTCTTCCTTCCTTCTCCTAAACCAGAGGTGTCAAACTCACAACGTCACGTGACGTGTTTCAACGTATCTCAACTTTTTTCCCCATTGTGGGCAATGGGGTGGGTGCAGTTTCGGCATGATGCATCCAGCCCGCGGGCCGGCTGTTTGACACCCCTGTCCTAAACCATTGCTCTTTGGCTAAGTGGCTTCTGCTCCTCTCCTTTCTCCCTGTTTCCATACCTGGACCCCCAGCTCCATAGCCTTTATACCTTTTTTTTAAACTCTTCTTTTCTCTCTACTCTATGGAACAACATCCTGTTTTGGAGGTCCCTCTATTTCTTTCCCTGATCTTAATCATGGATTATGTGAATTTATGTGTTCTTTGCTTCTAACTTCCCCCACTTACAGCCCCAGGGAGCTAGATCCTTAACACTCAAGTCAATCTTATTTCTCTTGGCAAACCCCTATCAATTTGCACCAATTACACTTATTTATTTCCTGACCCAACTGCAGCTTTCTGGTTACAAAGATTGCTGCATGATAACTTTTTATGCTGGGCTGAAGGCTGTATTGGGATATTTATGTATGTATTTGTTTATTTATTTATTTTGGAGTAGGGTTTGGGGTTGTCCTAGCATGTAGAATTATGGGCCTTTGCCCCCTCCCCCCACTAAATACTTTTTCAGCTTCTGTAGTGCTCTGGGCTCCCAAGAACCTACTGCTTTTTCTCTCTTGTGGATTGGTGGCATCAGTTTGGATTCTAAATTGCAGGTGTTTGAATCTCAAAAATAAAGACATCACAAGAGAAAATAACTCCTCTGCAAAACAAAAGTGCTCATATCTGTTATGAGCAAAGTTGTCTATGCTGGAAGTTAGCTAGCATATAGATGACTGATGATAATGATGATGGTTTAAATCTGAACAAATATACAACTTTCAACTCCTTATGGGTCTTTCCAGACAGATATGGATTAAATGGTAGGATGGATATGTAATCTGGATCTATAATATTTCCATCTGCTGTCTCCTAACCTTTGCACCTAACCACTGAGCAGGCGAGACTTCTAAGCATATAATCCTGGCTACAAGTAGAAATCCCTTTTTACTGATCAATGAAGGTCAAAATGGAGCAGGCAGGGATGCTGTGTGGGAAGACATTAATGTAAGAATAGTGTTCCCTACGCTTAGTTCTTTTAGCTCTGCCACCAGCCTGTAAACATACAGTATATCTTTCTGATCTTAAGCTTCTAGTTGACTCACAATTCTGGGATATTAGCCAATATCTAATATTGGCTAGAAATAGTTATGCTGCAAGCACGTTGTAGCTCTTCAAAACTGGGCATTTTTAAAAATATGGACAGATGCCTTATGCTGAAGCAATGAGTGGTGCCATCTTCTTCTCCTCCTTCTCCTTTACCATGCAAGCAAAAAACAACAACAACAACAACAATCACACACTTTTGGAAGAAGGCCCTCTGAGATGCTGTCTTCATTATGCAGCTGAAGGGAAGTTGGTCCTGCCAAGCTCTTTGCATTTTGTGGGGTTGGAATTCAGCCCATTAGATCTCCTAATCATCCATTAGGTGGAGGTAAGGTTGCCAATGTAGCATTTCAGTGCCTTGAATTGGCTTTGGCTGGCACAGGTGATCTAGAAGCAAGCTGTTTTGTTTCTTGTCTTCCCCAGAGGACCGCATATGGTGCCACTGGGAAAGGCCCTCGACTGATTAGAGAGAGACAGCTGCTAACCCAGGCCAGGATCCTAGCAGGCCAGTGCAGTGTGGAGAGGGTAGATAAGTACTGCATTGCAGCATTTCCTGCATTAGGAACTGAACCGGAATTAAGAGGCGTGGTAAACAAGCAGTAAGAGATGATGTAGGTCAGAGCTGTATGAATTGGAAGCTGCCTTTTAGTTTCCAAGTTATCTCGCTGACTCCAAGCCAGTGAGAGAAGGGGTGTAGATTCAAAGGGCTGTCCCTTTCTGTACATGCAACTATCCCTACTTATTCCATCTTACATTGGTATTAACAGTACTATTATTATAATGTGTTTACTGCTGCAGATTTCTGAATTTTGCAAACGCAAGACCTAGTGACTGATTAAAGAGGAGCTGATAGCTAATATCATGTTGTAAATTAGCTGTAAATAAGAAAGAAGTAAACAGCTGCCAGGGACAGATGAACCTAGTAGGTTAACACATCTCTTTTTCTAACACAATGTTTCTCAACTTGAACAACTTTAAGATATTTGGACTTCAGCTCCCAGAATTTCCCAGTGATGGAGGTGAAGTCCATGCATCCAGATTGAGAAATGCTGCTATAATAGATAACAACAACAACAACAACAACAACAACAACAACAATAATAATAATAAAGTTGGAAGGGACCTTGGAGGTCAACTAGTCCAAACCCCTCTCAGGCAGAAACCCTATACCATTTCAGACAAATGGCTGTCCAGTCTCTTCTTAAAAACTTCCAGTGATGGAGCATTCACAGCTTCTGGAGGCAGGTTGTTCCACTGATTAATTGTTCTAGCTGTCAGGAAGTTTCTCCTTAGTTCTAGGTTGCTTCTCTCTTTGGTTAGTTTCCATCTGTTGCTTCTTGTCCTGCCTTCAGGTGCTTTGGAGAATAGCTTGTCTCCCTCTTCTTTGTGGCAGCCCCTGAGATATTGGAACACTGTTATCAATCACTTAAATATGAGCCAGCAGTGTGCTGCAGCTGCCAAAAAGGAAAACACAGTGCTGGGCTGCATTAACAAAGGGATAGAATCCAGCTCTTCTCTGCATTCTTTCTAGAGCAGACATGTCAAACTCACGACGTCACATGACGTTGCGCAACATATCAGGACAGTTTTGCCATTGCCGGCAATGGGGTGGGCACGGCTTCCGGATGACGCATCTGGCCCGCAGGCTGGCAGTTTGACACCCCTGTTCTAGAGTCTCAACATCTTTTTTACATCGTGGTGACCAAAACTGGATGCAGTATTCCAAGTGTGGCCTTACCAAGGCATTGTAAAATGCTATTAACATTTCACGTGATCTTGATTCTATCCCTCTGTAAATGCAGTCTAGCACTATGTTGGCTTTTTTGGCAGCTGCAGCACACTGCTGGCTCATATTTAAGTGATTGTCCACTAGGACTCCAAAATCCCCCTCACAGTTGCTACTATTGAACAAGGTACCACTTATACTATACCTTTTTCTTGCCTAAATGTAGAACCTTATTTTTTTTTCACCATCAGCTTTATTTTGTGTGTGTATGTATGTGTGTGTGTGTAGGTAAAAGAGAGGGAAAGAGGAAAAGAGAAAGAAAGTTGAGGAAATGGTCTGAATGTTGTTGACAAAAATTAAGGAACTGAGAATCCAGAAAGAGGTCTGAGTGTCAGAAATGAGACTACATACAATAAAACTACCAAACCAAGATAAGAGATTATTCTTAATTTGTTTAGATAAACTGAAGGAATTCTATTACAGTGCTTAAGTGTCCTTTGTGGGTCACTGCCATGAAAGAGGGTGAGAACAACTCTGTTATCACTGACCATTCTTTCTTCTGCCTGATCTGTCTCCACAAACACCAGCCATCAGGTTTTCTCCTGTTGCTGAAACCAAGTGCTTGAGTGAGCTGCATCCTCCACCGAAGTCATATTTTGACAATCCTGAAAGGGAAGAGGTTGAAATGAACCTACTCCCTTAGCTGAAGTCCCTATTTTAATAAAATAAATCAAAGCTAATCTCCACGTTTCTTACTATGGGGAAGGGAGGATTGCAAACGTGTGTTGTTTACTGCTTTAGCATTTGCAATGCTTTCGAAGTTTCATGAAGCAATTAGGGAAATAATTGCTGCTATAGGAACCAGCCATTCTTGTTCAAAGCTTGGAGCATCGATTCCAAGCTGCAGTCTTTCCAACTGACTTTGTAATGGCAAGACAACGCAATCTAGGGCAGAAGCTGTCTGTGGAAACTCTCCCATAATAATTCACCCTGATGAAGGGTGGTGCTCACACTGTTCTTTAGCAAAAAAATAATAATTATGAGCTGTTGGTTGAAGTGGTACCAATACCACTCAGATAAATGTGAGGGACACCTTCACTGTCTCCAGCTGTCATTCAGGGCAAGGTGAATGCAAGAATTAAAACACCACAGAGTACAATACAAAGCTCCTAGCTTTAATAGACACAACCATGTTTTGCTGCTTCTGCCAAAAGCTTCTGCCTTTGCCTAACAAGAAGAGCTTTGTAGTCGTCGGATACCAGAGAACATTTTGAAAGAGCAAAATTATACTGCCTGTATGGAAATGTTAATTTTCTCCGTGCAAAAAAAGGTTGCCTCATAACAATTATTATTTGGAAGAATGAGGGGAGACTACTTGAAAGATGAAATGCATCAGCAACAATAACAACAACACCTTACCTAGAGCTGATTTGTAATTATTTATTTAAGGAACTATAGATTCAGCAATGATGACTAAAACTACAATAGGAAGACAATGTGTTTCCCCCACACAAGGGTAGATTTTGACAAGGAGTCTTGTGAACATCTACTCAGCCTGCTGCTGGGGTTCCATTCCTTGATGGATAGTTTCAGATCCTGGGTTGTTTCTCCTTATGGCTCATGTTCTTTAAAACAGATCTGATCTGGACAACCATCCAAATAGGGACATCTTCAAAAAGAGTCTGTAAAGTAGGACTTGTGGCTACTTGATTCAGCCACATTTTTCTCTCTGTGAAGATTAGATTATTAGGAAATAATTCAGAAGGGCAGAACAAATCACACGTTGATTTGAAATAAGCTATCAACATCCTTGACAGTAAAAAAAACTCAGTTTGTTTGAGCTAGGCAGCCTTCATCATATTTCCTTTCCCCCACCTCCTCCCTGGAGTAGCTATAAAATTTCTTTTTTTAAAAAAAAAAAACCCCATGAAATGGATGTCAGAACTGTTCTATTGTGATGTGTATTTCAAAGCACTGCTTTTCAAAAGCAGCCCTACCACTTTGCCCTCATTTGCAAAGCTTCTCCTGATGCATTTCGAGCAGTCACTTCTTGTTTTCACAAAATACTTCATCCATTTGAGAAATGATTCTATACAATATGAAAGTGTTTGTTTTGCCACTTCTTAGAAATTTTTTTTTTGACGGGGGGGGGGGCAGGCCGGGGAGAAATCTTTCCTTTCTTCTTTCCCTTCCTTCTTTTTCTCCTTTTTTTTTTCCAGGTCACATACCCTACCAAGCTGAGTGTTTTTCTGTGACTTTCCAGTGCAAGAAACCAAAATAGAGAAAATGGAGTTTCAGTCCTTAGGACAGTGTTTCTCAACCTTGACAATTTTAAGGCATGTGGACTTCAACTCCCAGAATTCCACAGCCAGCATTGCTGGCTGTGGAATTCTGGGAGTTGAAGTCCACATGCGTTAAAATTGTCAAGGTTGAGAAACACTGCCTTAGGATGATAGAGGTAAATTTTCCTGGGTACAGATGGAATTGTTGAGTTATATCTGATTGCAGTGAGCTTTAGTTGTCTCAGCTGTGTATCAGAAGTGTCCTAGAATGTGGTTTGGAGCAAGTCCACATTCTGCACAATGTTTATTTGCCAGAGGTAGAATGGACTCTCTCCTTCCCTCTCCCTCCCATTTTAAACTAATGATAATGGGTAATCATTATGATACCAATAGTAGCAATTAAAATAAGAGAGAAAATACTACTTTTCTACAGTTCCCAAACTAACAATAATGTCGTTTTCCTCTTCAATTCTTTAACAGTGAATTAAACATAAACCACAACCAATCTTAATTCTCCATTAATTCAAAACCAATCCCCAAGCTAGGAACTAGCAAATTGATTTCAACTGACAAACCTGAATAGTTCTAACACTGTTTCCTGCTGGGAACATGTACTGTTTATTTATTTACTTACTTATTATATGGCTGGCAGATTGCAGGAAGCTTTAAATTCCTTCCACTTGTAGCAGAATGTGCCACCCACATACTGTATAGAAATGTCTGGTGTAGACCTCTTACACATAAGTAGTTACCATGTGGGTTCCATGGCATTGAGATCTTCAAGGCTACAGGTGTCTTAATAACCAGGATCCTCTGAACACTTGTTTCGATAAAAGGGTTAGGTTGAGGAGGAGGAAGAACTTCAAAATCTCTTTATTCACTGACCCAAGCCTACTTGGCTTCATTCACCCGTCTGTATATGATGTGCAGGCATTCTCCTCCTCTATTCCTTGCACATACAAACAATGATACATTTACAGGTTATGATGCATCTGTTGGAATGTTTCTTGAAAAAGAAAAGAGAGAGCGAGAGAAACATGTGGAATGGCAAGCTAGCTGGAGAATTCTGGGAGTTAAAGTGCGTAATGGAAATTGCTACATGTTACAGAATGTGCCACCCACATTGGGACCACTTGGCACTAATTACATCATACACTAAAGCTATCAGAGCAATGCTTCAATGGCAGGTGGAGGTTTACAATTGAAA
This sequence comes from Protobothrops mucrosquamatus, assembly GCF_001527695.2. Classification (NCBI taxonomy): domain Eukaryota; kingdom Metazoa; phylum Chordata; class Lepidosauria; order Squamata; family Viperidae; genus Protobothrops; species Protobothrops mucrosquamatus. The sequence goes on from NW_015388387.1 coordinate 88,676, forward strand.
GGGAAAGGGCCACAGTTAGAGACCCTGGCATCCAAACAGCCTACTCACATGGCATATGCTCTAGAGACATTTATTCCCTTAGAGGTGTTTAATGTGATTTTTTAATCCCGCAAATTGCTTCTCTTATCCCCCCCCCCCATGGCATTTCTGGCTTTATTATGTTTTTGAAATTAAAGTTTTAATCATTAAGGATTTGGGAAGGAGGCATCTGCTCTGGGAGAATGACTGAAAGACAGTGGGATGTCTTTATCATTAAATAATGAATTGATGTTTCAAAAGACCAATATATCTAAGCTGCACTAGACCTGTTAGACTGAGTTATGGACTAGGCAGCCTGGCATAAATTACAGGGCACTTCAAATGGGAAGCCAAGTATTTTAATATCTGTAGCACTTTAGTAACTTGCTAGACAAAATAGTAGATAGGTTGCTTTCCCCAGATTTTCTATTGCCAAACAATGGATGGCCAGAAGATGATATGACCTCAGAAGTCAAGGAAAATAAAGATCCAGGAAAGTTCTTCCTGACTTTTTCTAAATTCAGTCTCCAGAGAGACTAGGGGGGTGGGGGGGGGAGAGACAGATTGTCTTTGAAACTCAGGCAGTCAGAGTAGCCCACTTTCCCCTAACATGACATTGTACTGAGTTATTTGGGAAATTACAGTCCCAAAGTATCTAGAACAGACACGTCGCGCAACGTATCGGGATGGTTTTGCCATTGCCAGCAATGGGGTGGGGTGCGGCTTCCGGATGACGTGCCTGCAATTTGACACCCCTGATCTAGAGAATGCCAGATTGGGGATTGCAGAAAGCTTTTTTAAAGGCAAGAAGGAGCTCAATGGAACAAAGAGCCCGATAAAGCATCTTCCTGTTTTCCAAGACCTCCAATGCATTGATTCACATTATCCATTGAACTGATGCAGACTACCAGTTCTAACACCAGGTTCTCAGAGGCCCTGTTTTCTACCTGGGAACACAAAGTAGAAAACAGCTCTTGGAACATAAAAGTAATCCAGCTGGGTAGAGTTAGATCCTGTCCTCAGTGGTTTCAGGATGTCTCTCTAACACACTATCCCCTGCTATGAATTTCTTTGTCTTTGCAAATGCTATTAAGAGTGAAACCCGCAAGTTCCACAAATTCAGATAGTAATTCTGGGGAAACTACCACATTTAAAGGGATAGGTTATTTTGCAGTAAAGTTATTTTTGACCATTATTTTCACCTCTTCCATTCTCTTATGGATTGGATTGAACTGGAATTTTCTATTTGCAGTGGAGGCACAAAATTTTAAATAATTTGTGATCAATGGACACACAGTCTTCCCCCTCAGTTCTAGATAACTCCAGTTGACTTCCTTTTTCATTCAAATCTGATTTCTTTTTGCTTAGGTTAAATAATAGGAAGTAGTCCTATGTGATTGGCTAACTGCTAAACACAAGAGAAACATGGAACCATTAAAATGAACATTGAACAATCACATGTTCGTGCTCTAAAAAGGTTTATATGTATATTAAAAATGTCTGCATACTCCTAATTGCATGCCTTATGGATACATTACATATCAAATCTTTGGAAAGGTCTTACGTAACATAATACAGTAATGATTTCACAAATATGACAAAGAAAAAAAGAGAGAAAACAGATAAGGAGAAGACAGTTAACAAGAATTAGGTCAGAAATAAGTTCAAGCTTAAGCATAACTTTGACCTAAGTTTACTTTTCTACTATGAAAGGGTTTTAGGATCGGCAATATTACAACAAGCCACGTTCCAGCATAATGTGTGAAAGTTATTTATTTCCTAATGACAATGGGATTAAGGCTGGATTAGGGTTAGGGTAACAGTGATAATGTATTTCCTGACCGGACAGCTACTGTTAAATAATGTCAAGAACATATATCTGTGCTTACTCAGAAGCTGTGGGTAGTTTAGTGACCTCCCACTTGGATGACATGTACTTAGCTATTTTCTTTAGTTTTTACAGGCAAAGGGAGGAAATGGCTTCCTCATCAATTATCTTGAGGCAGCAGCAGCAGCAGCAGCTAAAATCTCTGAGAAGTGAACTGTTTCAGTAATACTTGATCCATTTTATTCAGGATAGCTCATTCAAAGTTTTTGAAGGGACAGTGTTTTTGCTATCTACAGACCATATCACAATGACATAAACAGGAATGGAGTCCTTTGACATATTGCATGACTAGCACAGTTCACATATCATCATCATGTTCTTAATTGTACACCACCCAGAATCACACTGTGAATGAGATGGTCGGTCTCTATATTTTATATCTATATCTATATATCTATATCTATATATCTAGATATCTAGATATCTATTTGTTTTCTGAGGTTTTCGCGGGTGTTTGTATGTAACGTCGCCAAGACACTTCCAATTTTACGTGGGAGAAAACCCGAATAACCAAAGACCTACATAAAAACACCCGCGAAAATCTCAGAAAACAAATATCGTACCTCTACGGGGAGGAAATCCACCATCTGACCAGGACCTATGAAAAACTTGAAGTCCAAAGAGCTTCCATTTTATGTGACCTCGCATTCCTACACAACTGCCGAGATCAAAATTTAATCCCCACATGCTTCCAATTGAAATTCCACTCCAACTCTGCAGCCACCAAACGCATCCTGAAAAGAACAGAATTGGCCCTAATCAGAAATGAACTTCACACAAAAAGATTCCTCCTAGACCGAATCAACAAAGATCTCCTCACACTTCATCTCAAACTCAGCAACAAGATCCACCCCGCACTTTGGGACAAATCCAAACAACTCGCCATCTGGAGAGCTGAAACACAGACCGCCCTCAAGACAGACACACACACCAACAAACTCCGAAGACTACAAGAACACCAGAAACAAACCCCTCCTCCCTCACATCCACACATGAAACAAACAGTGCATAACATCTCAGATAGAATCCTCACCAAAGCCGAAACCAATGTCCTTTCCAAAGGATTCAACTTTGCAGTTGCTCCCAAACACATCCCCACTGAAACCATTATATGTGGAGTTGAAACCAGCCTGACCAAAATCAACCCCGACAACGCTAACAGAATCAGACTCGAAATCACCAACATCCTCTGCACCAGCAAGCCACCCAAAAGCAACTTACCCAAAGAGGAACAGATAGCACTACTTAACCTAAAAGAAGACACCAGCATAATAATCCTACCAGCAGACAAGGGCAATGCCACGGTGGTTATGAACACATCTGACTACCAAACCAAATTAACCAACCTACTCCAAGACTCCACATACAAACCCCTAAACACAGATCCCACCACCTATCTGGAAAAAACCACTAGATCCAAAATAAAAGCCTCCCCCATCAGTGAAGAGATTCAGCAAAGAATCATTCCCAGAGAGAAATCATCCAGATGCCCTAAGCTCTATG
>NW_015388387.1:93031-102119 GCF_001527695.2 Protobothrops mucrosquamatus
ACACAAGAACTCAGTCAGAAAAGAGGAACCAACTTCTTCCCTGGTCCAACACCTTAAAGCCACAGGACATAAAATTGACTTTAAAAAGACCAGAACTATCGCCAAAACTGAACACTTTAACAACAGAATAATCAGAGAAGCCATCAAGATAGAAAAACGCCCACACAGCATGAATAAACGAGATGATACCTCCCGCCTAGCAGCCATTTGGAAACCCGCCCTTATTGGCAAACGAGTTCCTAACACAAAGAATAACACCAGACCCACACTGATGAAAACCACACGGGTTGTCACCACCACACATCCACGCAAAAAGCAAACCCAAACCCACACAGATGATGAGGCACGACCACAAACTAGAAGCCAGTCCACAGCTGCATCATTAGCCACTTTAAACCCCTCCAATCCATACATGAAGCAAACTGACACCCACTATAAAGATGTGGCACGACCACGAACACGAAGCCAAACAGCAGCAATGCAGCTCACCACCTCAAATCCCCCTGCAACTCAGACTAACCTGAGCACAACAAAGCCCCCTCCCAAATAGAACACTCCCCCATCCAATCAGAGCACAGCCAACCCCCCCATCCAATCAGAGCACAGCCAAGCCCCTTAACCAATCAGAACACACCTCCACCCAATCAGAACACAGCCAAGCTCCCACCCAATCAGTTCAAACCCCACTGGCAGTTAAAAGGAAGAAACAGCTGCAATCACACATTACTCCTAGAAGCACGAAGCTGAAAACACCAGCCTGAAGATGACGAATGGGACTTCGTTGAAACGTCGCCAAGACACTTCCAATTTTACGAGGGAGAAAACCCAAATAACCAAAGACCTATATATCTATATATCTACAGTATCTATATAAATAAAAATGTAAATGTTCGTTTGTTCAAAATCTTAAATCTCTGAAAGTTCTTCACCGATTGCTTTGAAGTTTTGACACAACATTGCATTTGAATATGCACGTATTTTTATATACCTACTATTATATAGATGTCACACCTGTGACAGGTAAAAACATGCTTTTTTGAAAAACAGCACCATCTGTTGGCTGAGTGAACGAGAGCCACAGCAACGCGTGGCCAGGTACAGCTAGTATATCTATATATCTATATATCTATATCTATCTCTATATCTGATAGAGATAGAGATAGAGATAGAGATAGAGATAGAGATAGAGATAGAGATAGAGATAGAGATAGAGATAGAGATAGAGATAGAGATAGAGATAGAGAGATAGAGAGATAGAGAGATGATAGATAGATAGATAGATAGATAGATAGATAGATAGATAGATAGATCATTGACACCATCATTTCAAGAACTAAGATAATGCATTATCCACAATATCAGGAACGCCTCCATTTGCTTATCCTCCAGTGTGATATATGCCACTGTTCAATTCCATTGGACAAAACAGATAATCTCAATACAACAAAATAAATTGACACAAATCTGGCATCATAAATGGCAATATCCAAAACCCAGCAAGGAAATGTCTATGGAGACTCTCAGTCATCCAGGTCATGATTGTCCCAAAAGTGCTTTTTTCAAAAGGCAACTGGACTTTGCTTTCATTGAAGACGTTTCACTTCTCCTCCAGGAGGCTTCTTCAGTTCTGACAATCAGACCTCAAGAAGCTTCTTGGATGAGAAGTGAAATGTCTTCAAGGAAAAACAAAGTCCAGTTGCCTTTTGAAAAAAGCACCTTTGGACCAAGCAAGGAAACATTTTCATTTTATGTCTTTGACCACAAGGTGGCAATAGTTGAGAAGAGCACTTAGATCATGAAAGAATTAGACTCAGTTCCTTTTGAATTTTGATATGATTGCCTTGTGGGAATGTATCTTACTATAATTGCTTTAATACTGGGCATTTCTAAATTATCTTCTGTTTTTGCTCAAGTCCAGCTTTTTCAAAGCTCCCCTTTTCTACCCCTTTTCACATTCTCAATGCGTTTATCAAATTCTCCTCAAAGGACCTTTACTCCCTATACCAGGGGTCTTCAAACTTGGTTCTTTTATGACTTGTGGACTTCAACTCCCAGAATTCCTCAGCCAGGCACGTTGAAGTCCACAAGTCATAAAAGGACCAAGTTTGAAGACCCCTGCCCTATACAGTATCTGGTTCACCTGATCCACAGAAATTTATCTAAGTTTAGCCTTGAATTGTCTTGATGATGCCACGGTATTTTTTTTTCCATCTAGGAAGATAAAAGAGAACTGATGTTATTGGGGAGGTGAAAGGCTGAACCAAAATGTTTTTAATCTGTTAAAAAAAAACACCTCAGACTTCAACTCTATCCCACAGTAGACAACTTTTGGCTTCCATTCTCATTGTGCTTCACTGTTGATTGAATGCTATCATTTAGGTGAAGATCTTGAATATAAATACCGTATTAACTTTCTTCCATGGTTTAATTTGCTATTTTGGGATCTTACTATAGTTCCGCAGCTCAGCTCTGCTTTTTTGATGGCGTGATGATTCATACAGCTATGGATGAGTTGCCCTTTGACCACAGCTATAAAAACACACAGAAAGTATAAAACTGGAAAGGCTAGATACAAAGGCATAAACAAATGTGTTTATTTATTTGACTCAAAGGAATAAATACCTACATATGCTTTTAGTGACCTAGGATGACAAAGCCTCTATGGAAGAATGGTGTGGCAATGCTACACTCTAGATTACTCTGCAGTATTTGATTTCTAAGTTGTCACTATCAATTCAAAGTTATTTTATCTGCTTTCTGTTCTAATATTGGCTGGGAATTGTGGGAGTTACCAGGCTTGAGAATGAATGCAAGAGTTTCTTTGTTAAGAAAAATTGAACATCCCCCAGTATAAATAGCATATTTCCAGATCTTGTGGAACTATTTTCCCCAGTTTTCTAGCCTGCCTAGAAGTAGAATGTAGAATGTATAAGTAGAATGTTTTGTGCTGAATGTTTTGAGAAGCTGGGGGAGAAAGTAAACAGGAACAACTAATCGGATATGGCACGTCTGAATTAACAATCTTGGTTAAATCTAGAAAGGTCTTGGAGCCTGGAAAGTTCATCAAAATATTGGGAAATATCAATACTGATATTGAGATGGCCAAGCAAATACACCACATCTTCAATCTGGCAGGTTAATTGATATCCAATAAACCAATTGCTAGCAAGGAAATGATTTGAACACATTGCTACTGACAAACCATAAAATGTCAGAACAATGCCTCTCATTTGCTTGGTCAATGAAATGCTTGTGAAGTCCCTGACTATAACTCCAACACTGATTGCTCTTAACAATCTTGAGTATGTTGATCATGTCTGAATAAGTGGATAGTAAACTATGCCAGGAGAGGCACTTGGGGGTGGGATGAAGTGGAGAAGCCAAGGAAGAAGATATGGATGAATTAATAGCTCATATGGATTATTCATCACCATAAAAATATGCAATGGCTTTCTTCTTAAGTAGCCCATCTAAGTCACTTTAGGCATGGTATGGAATATTCAGAGCATGTGCATGGAGAAGAAAAAGGAAACATATAGTATTGTACACAAGTGCTATGCACTTAATGGCTTAGTGACTTTCACTTAGTGACTTTTAGCCAATCATTTAAATACCGTATCACGTAGTCCTATACTACTAGAGATGACAGCCAGGATTTTTTTTCTCATAGAACGCCCAGAACGGAGTTCCGGCACCTTTTTGGGATGGAACCTTGTAGGGTAGGCAAGGCGGGTTGTATGACGTGTGTGAGTTCCAGCACCTTTTTTTTTTTTTTTTTTTTACAAAAAAAGCACGGATGACAGCAATATCGTTATGAATATTGTTACTTGAGCTGGATAACATGGAATGGTGAACACTTGATTCTGTACTTTGCTAGGTTTGAAATGTTTCCCAAATGTTGGAAATACTGTAAAAAGAAGGAACATTCTACCAGATGTGGTAGTTATGTTAAAAAAAACCAACAACCCTCAAAAGTACTGAAAGAATACATCAAAATATTTTTTTTTAAAAAAACAAACTCTAAATAATAAGATTTGAACTAAAACTACAGACATTTTTATCAGGTATAATACCAGAAAATATAAACAAAAAATAATTTACCAAGAGATATTTTGATAACTGTAAGAACAAACCTGGCTACACTACACTGAAAACACAAAACCTTGCCAAATTTACAGTATATATTTGAACCAAACACCTTTTCCCTTGCTTCATTTCCCAAGCTGAGAATTCAATAAAACTCACAAGATGATCAGTGGAAGTCAAAGAAAATATATTTGTTCATCCAGAGTTTTCAAATAGATTTGGATGCGGGGCTGTAAGGAACTGCTCCTTGTCTCTCTCTCTTTTTTCCCCGTAAGGTTTTGTAGTTTAGAGATTTAGCCAATCTTTATAAAGGGAATGGAATACATTAGCTTATTCCAAGCAAAATTTTCCTTATCTTAGAGTGAAAGCAGATACCTCCTTATTTATACTTAAACAAATGTCTCTTTATCTAGAGCTAAACAGATGTTTTTATATGCATAAGATATATGTCTTCTTTTACATGGGCTTTGCTACCTGATATCTCTATTGTTTGGAGAATGGAGAAACAATATTTTATAAAACGGCATTATTAACTACTGCCTGTTTACTTCTGCTTATGCAATCTTTCCTTAAATTTAAACTTATTGTAAACATATAAGAAACATATTCCAACGCTATTCATAATAAAAGTTTAACCAAATTCAAGCTCCCTTATATAAAACACATTACAGGGGAAGGCAAATTTAGACATTTGGAATGTGGTTTCTAGGAAGTAAACAAAAAACCAGCAACAGTTTAACATTTAATTAAAGCAGACTTGCACAACATATAGCCGGTCAAGCAGACCTGTGCAACTTTCCACTTTTTTTTAAACTTAATACATTCACTACCATTGTATTGAAATTTAAGATACAATATAGAAAAATAAAGATATAAATCTATATTTAGTAGTCTTGTCTTATTTTCTATCATGTTCTCTTTTGTATTCCACTATTTTAACAGTAAAAGTATTTTTTAACAAAAAATGAAAGCGACAAAAGAATTAAAATCGAAGTCAGATAGTGTGAGAGCTATTTTTTATATTGATTAAAAGAACAGCAGTTACCAAAACAGTGATCAGATGCAGACTGCTCTACCTTCATACAACTCCTTGTTGCATCAACAAAGCACAAGAAAAACAGACAAGGGTTTTGTTGTTCTTAGATTGCCTATGAATAGAATTCTCATTGGAAAGGAGAATATTTACCTGCTTTCCTGAGTTATAACCTTATGCTTTCTTGTAACCATACTGTTCATTAATACATGCATGCAAATGTACATATATAAGATACCATTTCCATTTTAGAGATGCGTAAAGTTGTAAGATACTGTAGGTATGCATAAAATCCCACTCATATTTACTGGGCTTTGTATTTTACTGAGCACCTCTTTCTTCTTATTAATTCACTACATCAAAGATTTCATATATTAAACTTTATCAGGAAATATATAATTCCAGGACGAAACAGCCATGTTGCCTATATATAGCGCATATCATTGTGCGACTTTATCAAAACATGTTATCACACTTAAAAGGAATAATATATACTATTTACACAGCGAATTAGGAATCCAACACCCTTACAATAATCCCGTCATATAAATGTGCAAATCAGAGTAACTTTGGTTTTACTTCCCCCTTTACAAACAAACAAACAAACAATAACTCCATTCCAACAGATTAATATTTAGATATACGTTTGCTGCTGTATTTAGGGTGGATTGTACTGGGTTGATTTTTCTTAATTCTAAAATTGTACAAGGTAAAACAGGGTTGTTGGTTTTTTCTTCTATTTATAGCAAAAATGCCTGAAAACCTCACAACAGTGTGGAGCCCCTCCTATGTAATGGTTTCGTAGGAATGACCTTAGGAAACAGGTGGAAGAGCTGCAGATTAGACAATGGTCAGACAAACTGCAGCTGGGTTCACAGAAGTGATGCTGGCATGGCAACATCTGAGAAAGGACCATACTCTGGTGGAATGTTGCTGGATTCCCAAGAGGGAGAGGTTGCATTCCAGAGGACCAAGAGACAGCAAAGTTCAGATAGTTTAGCTGAAAGAAGGAGAGTTGAGACACCCTAGCAATTTTTAGAAAATATATTTAACGATGCAAGTAGCTGTTTTAATTTGGCAAGATTTCTGTCTATAGAAGAGGAACAATAAAGGAAAGGCTCAGAAGTAACGTTATGTGTCTTTCCTGGTTCTTGAGACATGACAGCTTCCTAGTATCTTGGACTGTAAAGGCAGGGGGGAAAGAGTGACTTTCAAACTTGCAAGACTCTGTTAATGTAAACGTACCATAAAGTTAGATCTAGTGCTTCTTAGTGTACTTCTCACAAAGCCAATAACCAAGAAGTTCCATAGTAGTTCTTGGAATGACCATGTGACCAAAGAAATCAGGGATTTTTTATTTTTTTTTAGGCCAATGCTAGCCAGACTTGTTCACTTGTGTTCACTTGTTCCTCCAAGGATTCACTGAGAATGAAAGGCCCACTCTTAACCAAATTTATGGTAGAGATTATTTATAGCTCTATAGATTAGTAATGTCGTTCCAATTTTTTGGGTGATTTAAACGAACAATGAATTGGCTCAGACTATGTACCATATTCAGAGCAGACGTATGATTTGATCTTGAGATTTCTAGTTCATAGCTCTTTAAGTGTAGCCTTTTGGTAGTTTGGTTTAAAACAAATGAAAGAAGCAGTGGGTTGCATTAAGGTTGCATCTCCATCTGTTCTGCTACCTGAGTCACTGACATTTGTCTAACAAGACATACTGGATTGGCTTGTGGTCTAGCAATGTACCTTTCAGTGTTGTTTCCTAGCAATGTACCTTTTAGTGATTGAATTCAGAAATATGAAGCTGGTAAGCATTGATATCACTCAATAAGTGAACATGTATTTCTTTGGGTGGAGATGCTCTATAATATAGCCATTGCTTGGTTGAGGGACAAGCCTCTCAGCTTCAGGGATGAGGAGCTTGGTCTATTTCAAAAGAACACACAAGACTCTGAAGAATAGCATTGACCTTCTCCGATCACCTGATTTGGTGCTGGTTGATACTGTCTCTGAACATTGGCAGAGGTTGAAATGCTTCACAGTAAATGAGAAGCTGGCAGAACCTTCCCTTGCATATGGTACTTGTTTTTCTACTCTGACGAATTGAATCCACTGGTTAAGATATTAATTTGTTCCACTAGAAAGGACTAAATTGCCTTTTGGCTCCCAAAATGCCTTCTGCATTAAAAACACAAAACTACACACAGGAAGGAGAATATTTGTACTTCAGGGCTGAAATGAAGGGTCCTTGGTGCTCTCTGAACTTGGTTGCTTTCTTGCAGATGTTTCATTACCCAACTAGGTAACACCATCAGTGCTAGTAAAAAGTGAGGGTTGTTCTCAATTTATATTCTAGTGGCTTGCCCTGTCAGTGTTGTGGGAGTGGTCTTGGAGGTTGTTTGGTTGGGCTGCTTACTATTAGCTTGTTTGGAAGTGCCTTGATTGGGTTATGATTTAACCTACACAAATGAAGACAGGAGGTTAGTTGAACCATGAATGCCATCAAAACAGCTGACTGAAAGAAGCATGGAGCAAAGCTGCAACACAAGAACCAGAGTAGGAGATTCAAGCAGATTCAAGGCACAGCAAACTAAATAAGACTGTCTTTACATATATAACTGTTTTTGCACAGAGCAATTCCCATTCTATTTCTTCCTTCTCTCTTGGTTGACACAAGCTAACTTCTTGGAGCAATCTATGATCATTCAGTGTGAGTGCCCTTTGGCACTGTTCTCGGCAGATTCTTTCCCTGCACTTCTCCAACATATACATCTCAGTAATAGGAAATCCAAAATTTAGGAAATGACTATTTTTAGTCTTCTATTGCTGCTATGTTTCTTGCTCCGGGGTTTATTGAAAGGGGTTGGGATTGCCCTGTTCGCAGCAGTGGCCACAAAGATGCTTCTCTGCTCCAGCACTGCACATGTTTCTTTTTGGTTGCTCCAGGAGAAACAATTCTACTCAGTACAATAAGCCCTTGATTTAACAGAATTGTTTAGTGGACTTTGGAGAAGTTGGACAAAACATGTGTCCAAATGCCACTCAAGAAAATAAGGTCCACAATATTGAAAGACATCCTGATGCTTCATGTATATGTACATAAATTGTATTGCCCTGGTGGCAGAATAGTTAGAATGCAATATTGCAGGCGAACTCTGCCCACAGCCTTAAGTTTGATCCCAATGGGGCTCAAGGTTGACTCAGCCTTCTATCTTTCCGAGGTGGGTAAAATGAGAACATGCTTATATTGTAAACCACCCAGAGGGTGCAGTAAAGCAGTATGGGGTGATATATAAGTTCAAATGCTATTGCTATTGGTTAATGTTATTTGCATAATTATATTACTTGGGTCAATTTGCAGTTTTTTACCCAATGGCATACATCAATGCAAATGATGTAACTTGATGCAAGTGATACAAATTTGGATTTAACAAACTTACTCTTTTCTCCTGGAACAGTCCACTAAGTTATTCTTTACTTCTATCAGTGGAGAAATAGGGAACCAATTCACTTCTCTTAATATAATATAAGATCCAGATCCTTTGAAAATCCTATTGCAGTTGCTTTGTAGGCTTTCTCCAGTTTTCTCTATGTGCACACATATGTTCAGAAAATGCTTCCATTAGGACCAACTCATTAATTTAATATTTTGAGGAGGGTGCTTCGCTTGCACAGAACCATTTGTGAAGTGTACTATGCATAGCTCTCGGCTTTGAGGCTGCAAGGCGATCAAACCAGTCAGTCCTAGAGGAGATCAACCCTGATTGCTCTTTAGAAGGCCAGATCCTGAAGTTGAAACTCAAGTACTTTGGCCACCTAATGAGAAGGAAGGACTCACTGGAGAAGAGCCTAATGCTGGGAAAGATTGAGGGCAATAGAAGAAGGGGACGACAGAGAATGAGGTGGCTGGATGGAGTCACTGAAGCAGTAGGCGTGAGCTTAAATGGACTCCAGAAGATGGTAG
>NW_015388387.1:102140-117140 GCF_001527695.2 Protobothrops mucrosquamatus
GAAGTTGAAACTCAAGTACTTTGGCCACCTAATGAGAAGGAAGGACTCACTGGAGAAGAGCCTAATGCTGGGAAAGATTGAGGGCAATAGAAGAAGGGGACGACAGAGAATGAGGTGGCTGGATGGAGTCACTGAAGCAGTAGGCGTGAGCTTAAATGGACTCCAGAAGATGGTAGAGGACAGGAAGACCTGGAGGAACATTGTCCATGGGGTCACGATCGGTCGGACGCGACTTCGCAACTAACAACAACAACTATGCTTAGCTCTACTAAAACATTGCAGTCAACATTCTTGCTTTAAAATATCTGATTTCCATCAGTTTTGATTGGTTTTTATGCTTTGTTTTAAATGAATATTGTATCTGAATATTAAGTATTGTTTAAGTTTTCAGCATAAAATTCATGTGATAGTTGAATTTTACACAAAACTACCAAAACTAAAATGCTTAGAAAGTAATGGAGCTGACTTTCCTTATGTTGGGTCAAAAAAATTGCAATTTGACTGATCAAATGGGGACTGAGACTTGAGAAATTATATAAGAGAAGAGAGGGTGGTAGTAATTAGAAAAGTCTTGCTTCACAGATTTATAATGGCTAAGCAATATTCTAAACTAATTATTATAAATAATTTATGGACTGTTACAGATACCAGGAATTTAATATGGAACTTTCTGTATCCAAGATATTTTATAACTGAGTACACTTTCCAAGTATCATTGCATGCCAACAGTTTTTGAGAAAGTGGGTTATTTTTATTAATTTTAAAAATATTACGGTAATTAAGATTATTAATTTAAATTTGAACTAAAACAAATTAATCATCCCATAAACAGAATCATTTTTAATGATGAAGTAGCAGTCATCAGGAAATTTCTTATCAGGATTAAAAAGGGGAAGAATATTTCTATGTGTCCAGTCCTTGTGCAATTGGGTAGAACATTGATTTGTTTTGTAATTGTTAGAAAAGCATGCCACATTTTTCATGAGGTATTCTTGACTTCATAGAATATTTATTTACAAGGGCTTGTTATCCCCTCCAATCCTACAAGACGTTTGAGTACCTTAGATTCCTTTCTAACAAGTTAAAATACAAAACTGTATTTTATAATTAAATGGGATATTTGATCATGGACAAAAATGACCTTGAAAAATCTTGAGTGCTAGCCTTAAACCTAAATTTGTGAAATACTGCTTAGGAATTCTATAAGTTACATACTTAATATGCAGTTATTCATATATAATTGTACATTATAGATAGATAATATAAGTTCTGAGTTACATACTTCTTATAATTTCTCAAATCTCTTTATTAAATTGTTGGGATAAGAGAATGTTCCTGATTTCTCAATACCACCATTACATTGCACAAGGGTGAATAAATATTTAGTAATACTGTTGATCATTTCTTCAGTGTTCAAAAGAGCAACAAAGATGATTAGGGGACTGGAGGCTAAAACTATAAGGAACGGTTGCTGGAATTGGGTATGTCTAATCTAATGAAGAGACGAGCAAGAGGTGACATGATAGCAGTGTTCCAATATCTCAAGAAGAGGGAGTCAAGATATTCTCCAAAGCACATGAAGGCAGGACAAGAAGCAACAGATGGAAACTAACCAGAGAGAAGCAACCTAGAACTAAGGAGAAATTTCCTGACAGTTAGAACAATTAATCAGTGAAACAACTTGCCTCCAGATGCTGTGAATGCTCCAGCACTGGACATTTTTAAGAAGAGATTGGACAGCCATTTGTTTGAAATGGTATAGGGTTTCCTGCCTGAGCAGGGGTTGGACTAGATGACCTCCAGGGTCCCTTCCATCATCATCATCATCATCATCATCATCATCATCATCATCATCATCATCATCATCATCATCATCATCATCATCATCATCATCATCATCATCACTTCTTCTGATCTTCTAGCAAGAGCCAATTAGTATAAAGGTTAAGGTATCAAACTAGAAAAGGGGACAATCAGTTCTAGTGCCACTTTAGGCATGAATCCAGCTGGGTGACCTTGGACAAATTACTCCTTCTCAGCCCTAGGAAGGAGGTAATAATAGAATATTTTTGAAATCTTTCCAAGAAAAATGGAGGGACTTATCTAGGCAGTTGCCAGGAGTGAGGAGCGAGGGAGGAGGAGGAGGAGGAGGAGGAGGAGAAGAGGAGGAGGAGAGGATGACTGTAGCAATGCTTGTTCCCCTAATCCAGATGGTCCCTCCACCTTCTTCAGAGGAATGGAGAGTCCCCCACTGCATCCATCAGAAACCTCCTACACATGGGAACAGCCCTTCTGCTTGAAAAAGGTGATGTAAAACCAATCTATCCATCCATCCTGTATTAGGTGTTTTCCTATACCCATTGACTAATTAAAATCCCAGTGGACATAAATGACTTGACTACATCTTTGTTAGAACAATGCCTTTGCTATTTGGAAAAAAAATATTGTAAAATATTGGCAGCTCTTATTTAGTTTTCAGAAATTAAATTGAATGTAATGTGTAATTGCAATATTGGTATAATTTACTAAATGAAGAGAACATTATCAGGAATGCCATGCATTTTAAATTAACACTTTTTCAGAATAAATATGGATGGGCTGATGTCGTTCTAATTAGATCATGTGATAATTTTCTGGCAGAGACAAAGAGAAAATGTTACCTGCTTTGAATTCTTTAACTCAATGTCAACTGTTTCTCTCTTTTATCAAAATTATATGCTTTTTGAGTTGCAGGAGGATAAAGGGTTAATTTTAGTTCCCAATCTATGGGGAGTTGAATTGCCTGAATTGGAATCTAATGTTTTTTTAAAAAAAATAATAGCTAAGATAACAACCTTCCTAGCTAGAAAAATATGTTCTTGTATGTGGTGGCGGAAGTTCATACTAATTATGTTTGCCTGTTCCTTTTAAAGAGAAACAAATGTTCCAGTAGCCATGTGGGCTTCTGCTGCAGGCTGAGAAGGCCAAATGAAATGTTAGAAATGAAACATGGTGTTCTCAAAATCGTGTCTCTGTTGGAGTGGGTGGTTGTAATAGCTTTTGCAGAGAAGAATCATTGGGTAACTTTTCTCACACCCATTCAGTTCCTGAATAAATGCCACCCCAGTGTTTTTAATCAGGATTTGTGAAAAGATTTCTCCTCTCAGTCAGTCAGTTTGAAAATCAGAATGGAGTAGAAGTGGAAACGGTTGTGGATGGTGGAAGAAGATGGTGGTAAAGTTGCACAGGGAAAAAAATGGAGAAAGGCAAAAACCCTCTTTCCCACCAAGCTATTGTCTTCTACAAACCTGTATACTGCACAGGTCAGAAAGAGAGCTGAGAAAATATCTACAGATCCCTCACATCCTCCCCTCAGGATACCGCTACAGAGCACTGTATGCCAAAACAACTAAACACAGAGACAGGTTTTTTTTATCTCATGCCATCACTCTGCTGAACATTTAATTCCCAAAGTACTGCTTTATGTCTAAGTATATTTACGCATGTAGTATGGCTTTATTATTTTTATCCTTCTCGTCTGTTCCACTTCCTTCTTTTGTTGGTATCATTATTATGATTATTACTTTGATATTATGATTATTATTACTTTGTTATTTTGCATGTACACTGTTGATATCATTATTATTATTACTTTAGTATTATGGTTATTATTACTTTGTTGTTTTGCATGTACACTAAAAGCTTATGCACCAGAGACAAATTCCTTGTGTGCCAATCACACTTGGCCAATACAATATTCTATCTATCTAAAAAAATGTCGCTATCAATAAACTCCCTGTTATTGTAGTAAAAGATTGGAACTATGATCAGATGAGGTAAGGTCTCACATGATCCAAAGTTTTGATCATTTATTTTCTTTCAATGCAAAGGGCGGCTTTATAGGAATAATTTTCATTAGACTTAGTAAGGAGAATTGGGTCACATTGTCTTTGCCAATTGGGATCCAGGTAATTAACACACTTCAACTAAAATCTGTGATAAGTCTTTGTATAAAGAAATCTTTCTCTCCCACCCCTCTCACTGAAAGCCATGTTTTATATCAGATTTAACTCGCCTAGCTTTGCAAGTTAAGTAGATAGCTGATCCAGAAAGTGCAAACTGTTTTACAATAAGCATGCTGTGGTCAACCTTTATATTTGAAGTGTGCATCTATAACGATTTTATAATCCCTGAAATAGCATTCTAGAAGTGGCAGAATCTGTTGGATTTGGGCTGCAAAAAAAAATCTCAGCAACCACTAGATGGCAGAAAACAGATTTTCTAAATCACTTTGCTGCCATCAACTGGCCATTTGGATTTTTGCAGCTCAAAATCCACTAGCCCAAGGATTACTCTCCATTTTGACAGAGATTTCTAACTGCAGAAGACGTGAAGATAACATCATATGCTCCTTCCTGCCTTGTTTTTTCAAAGCCTGCCTTTCAAAATCACAAAAGAAAGCAATAGGATGAAGATTAGGTGGGTCTAAGGATTTAGCAGGGCCTTAAAGGGATTTTTAAGGGGTTAGTGGGGTTTTAAAAGGTAGGTCTAAGGATTTTTAAGTAGGACTTTAAAAAGGACACCAAGAGGGCAAGTTATGGTATATAAACAAACCCCATTCCCTTCTAGGACTGAAGATGTTGCCTAGTAAGCAAGCAAACTACTAAGTTCAGAGACCACCAAGGCCCACACAGTTCAGCCCTGAGCTATTGATACTCTCTTCTATTGGTACCTTAAAAGTCCTTTGGAGAGCCAGTATGGTGTAGTGATTAAAGGCACCACACTAAAAATCGGAGATTATGAGTTCCAGTCCTGCCTTAGGCATGAATCCACCTGGGTGACCTTGTGTCAGTTCCTGTCTTTCGGCTCTTGGAAAGGGAACGTTCACTGCAGAAACCTTGGCAAGAAAACTTCAGAGACTAGGCAATCACCAGGAGTAAAAAAAATTGACTAAAGGGAGAAAAGAAAAGGCCCTCTTATCCTCAGCCACATTTGTAAATATTAGGTGAATTTACAGCAGAAGACATTTTCCCCCCACAAATACACACCCCAAATTAGAAACAGCAACAAATGCTATCCCTTTCTGTTTCCAGTCAACCAGTGCCTAGGTTGACATATTGTCCTAAACCAGGGGTAGGCAACCTTGGCTCTTTTATGACTCGTGGATTTCAACTCCCAGAATTCCTGAGCCAGCATGGCTGGCTCAGGAATTCTGGGAGTTGAAGTCCACGAGTCATAAAAGAGCCAAGGTTGCCTACCCCTGTCCTAAGCCATCATTTCTTCCACTGTCATTTATGGAATAAACCATAACTGCACAGGTTTTCACAAATGCCGCAAACACTGGATTGTAGCCAAGATGAATAAACCACCTTATCTTGGGAGTCCACTAGGGCATTAACCCAATTCAAAATGATGTGAATATTTTATCTCATGCATGCTACTTACGCAGTGAGGTCAGGAAGTATGTGACATTTTCTATTAGACGCAGGTGCACATTTGTGAGACTAGTTTGTCACGGACAGCAGGTTCCATTTCCACGGAAGTCCTTTGGCAGGCATTGGTCTAAAAAAACCTAAGGAGGCTCCAATAGTTGATAATCCGGCCATTTGGAAAAAAATGGCAAATGCATCACTATTCACACTCTGTAATGAATGTGATGTTGGCAACACAATGCTGTCATTTAGATTAAGTGCTGTGTCTAATCCATCCTCTCCCAAAGAAATTAAATGCTGTATTCTATTTTATATATATATATAAAGCATCCTTATTATCTCATGAAGAATTGGCTTTCATCCATCATTGGTGCATTCCATTTCACCAGGCTGGCAATGGTCATTTAATCCACCAGGCTTCTCATGCGACCATTTTTATTATGTTTGCTAATATGGATTTGGCAGCCAAGACCCAAGCTCCATTAAGCAAGGAAAATATTGGGCTTTTAAAAAAATTTTCTTGCAAGAGCTTATTTAGGGACGTCACAACTCAATTATGCCCCCACGCTATACAAGTGCTCAGGAAAATTATTAGCAAAGATATTACAAAGGGCCAGATGTTCAAAATGGCGTACGTGCACAAATACTATCCCCATGAGGTTCCTGGCAGTGGAAACGTGAAAGAAAAAAAATGTCCTTTCCAGGTGTTGAATAGTAGAGTGTGGAGAGAAAAGATGAAGCTTAAGGGATTTGGTCTGCCCATTTTGACAACAAGACTTCCATTTATAATGAAAGGAAAAAGGTCATTGCTCCAGGATTGAGTAGCACATGTGATTGGGGAAGGGCTGAGCACTGCCATGCATAGGAGAGAGAGCAAAGGAGTTGGTGAGTAATGAAAAAGGGGAAAGAGAGAGGAAAGGAATGAGAGGAACAAGAGCATGTAACAAAAGGGAGGGTGAAGTTATAATGTAAGTATTCACCAGTTTGTTGGAATCAGCTTGAGAAGCTTGGAATATGGTTGAGAAGATTTTGCATGTGTATGAAACAGCGAGGGGGTATACAGGTAGTCCTCAAGAACAATTATTAAAAGATAGACACAAAAAAGGAGACTTGCAACCCGAATCAGAATTTCCAGCAGTTACCTCCTCCTCCCCCCCCCCACAGGCACAAGACCACAATTTGGGCACTCAGGAACATGGCTGCATTTATAGCTATTTGTATTATCCCATGGTCATGTGACAATGTTTTACATTTTTGCTGAAAACTGGCACTTGCTTCCAGTTTTTGGCAAAATCACCCCAAAGTGAACAATGAGTTAGCTTAATGACTGCTGCATTCACTTTATGACCTCCATGCTTGCTTAATGATCACCTCAAAAAATGGGCAGGCTCCATTACAGTTGTAACTTGAAGACTACATGTATACTAAAGCAACCTTTTGGGCACCAGGGACTGGTGCCATGGAGAAAAGGTTTTTCCATGGACCAGAGGGGGTGTGATTTTAAATACTGCCTGCATTCCAAGGATGGAGCTTTGCTTGTTTGTGCAGCCGACTTGCTGGCAGATTACGGACCGGTGCTGGTCGACGGACCGGGGGTTGGGGACCCCTGTCTTAAAGGGTGCAGAGGGCAAGATTATTGTCATAATCTAGGGGGGTATGTGCCTCCCCCATTCCCTTGCTGCATGAAATATGGGAGAGGGATGAAAAGGCCAATGAAGTCCAAAGACTTGTTCTTATTCAATCATACCTTCTGCCAAAATTAGCAACATAAATTTGAGCAGTGTGTGGGGGACAAAAACAAGGCAGGGGATCTAGTTAGGTGGTAGGTTGCCCACTTCTAATTTAAAAGTGCTAATTGATCATCAGATACTCTTAATAGACCCTCCCCTTGCCCCTACCACAACACCTGGAATGGAGATAGGGGGATTGGCAAGCAGAAGCCTCTTGTCAAGTTTATTGTTACTTGAACACCCACAACTTCTGGAGGCAAGTTGTTCCACTGAACAATTAATTAGTGGAATGAATTGCCTCCAGAAGCCACAGGTGCTCCATCACTGGAGGCTTTTAAGAAGAGATTGGACAACCATTTGTCTGAAATGGTATAGGGTTCCTTGCCTGAGCAGAGGATTGGACAAGAAAACCTCCAAAGTCCCTTCCAACTCTGTTATTCTGTTATTCTGTTGTGGGAACCTAAACCCCAGGACCTGCTCAAACAAGAAGGGAAGATAGTGTAGAAGTGTGGATTTATCACTTTAGATTGCAGGAGAGGCCAACTTTCCCATTCCTTTAAAGATCCTCTAAACTGGCATTACCAGATTCCTTCCCAACTCCTTTGTCACTATATTCAACAACCCCTTATAAATAGGAACATGGAACGACTGACATTTTAGATTAAAATACAGTCACAGAGATCTTAATTCACAAGTCTCATTGGGATTGGGGGTGCCATGCTCAAATAAGAAGACAGGACATTAATGAATGCAGCTCTGAGATTTACTGGGGTTGAGAACATATGAAACGTCACATCAAAGCTAATTGTTTCTTCACAAGCCTTTGTGATTATTATGATTTTTTAAAAAAACAGTCACACCAGATCGCATTAGAAAATGGAATTGCTGAATGGAATCCGCTAGGGATCCCATGAACAAAAGAGTAGAAGTATATTTCTGGTGTAGATGACATCATGCACATCTGAACATAGTTTCGCAATCACAGAAATAAGAAATTTTCAAGAAGCAAGGAGAAAAAAGAAAGAAAGATTATTTTTTACCTTATGGGGACCCCAAGCTCAGGATTATTAAGTAACAACGAAGTACCATTTTCCATTTTTTAAAATACTAATTTGGAATACTATAATACTGGGGTGTTGCGGCAAATTTAAATAGTTCCCCCTTCCAATGTTGCAGCAGGGCATCACAATCAGCAGCAGCCAGAGCTAGATTTAACTGTGGTCTAAAAAATAAAGATCTGAGTGATGAAAGTCTACCTATGTAGGCTTTCTATGTGTGCCTGATTATATTGAAGTGCATTGATGCATAGATTCCACAACCTGGGCAACTAAACAATTATTGGCATTCAACATTAAATTGAGCAAGGGCAGCATTCATTGTAGATGAATTTAAAGTCCAGTACATGAGGATCAAAAGTATAATCTGGCACATGCTTATCCAGTTGATTACAACATTTATAAACCAGGGCAAAGCTGTATACTCCAAGTATAACTTCTTGGCTTGAAATATCTGAAGCTGCCCTAAAACATTATACATTTAATTCTCTCCTGAAGTTTCTATTAAATGAAAAAAAAGTATCAAACCATACATTGTAGGTTTGTTTTTTTTTTTAAAAAAAAAATGACATTATTTCACTCGGCCTGAAAATAGACTTTTTGGTGAAGAGACACTGATACTAATGTGTCCTTGTAGAAAACTGAATGTGTAAAAAATATATTTTTACAGCTATAGATCATTACTGACTCAACCTAACTGAAAAAAATAATCTTATGGCACAAAACAGATGTTCCAGCTATTGAAAGAGAGTACATTTCCTTCTTATTCACCATTCCATGCCAATGGAAGTTTGTTGATATATTTAAAACATTTACATAGCCACCTGTCTTATGTTGAACTCTGGCCAGTTCCCAATCAACAATTAAAACAACATCAACATCAAAGCAAGTTTCTCTTAAAACAGCTGGAGGGCTAGTTTGGTCAACCTGCACCTGACATCTGCCTCACAGACCAGTCAGTTGGGCTAATTTTGGAAAGAGGTTTACCAGTTTACCTTTCACCCAGGCTAGGAAGTGATTCTGGAGGAATTCTTTCAATTTCATCCAGTGGTGGGATTCAGCCGGTTAGCACCACTTCGGCAGAACCGGTAGCTAATTTTTTGTTGCCCAGGCCCAGAATGGATTTCTGGAAGCGGCATCCACACAGAGAACCGGTTGTTCACATATTTGAATCCCACCACTGATTTCATCCGATATCCTCAAGCTCTCACAATTTAAGAATTGGGAGACCTCAAAGCCCATAGCCAATAATAGTTCTTCCTTGGATTGAGTTGAAGCCTGTTCCAGATCTCCACAGCTTCTAGACCAGGGGTGTCAAACTGCCAGTCCGCAGGCCAGTTGCATCATGTGGAGGCCACACCCACCCCAGCTCCGGCAATGCGAAAAAGTCACGATACGTCATGACACGTCACGTGATGCGGCGAGTTTGACACCCGTGTTCTAGACACTGGTAGAGAACCCTCAGCATCAGTTCCAAGAAATCTGACTATGAGAGAATCTGAACAACATTATTTGTCAGACATCTTGAGTAGTCTTCATAATGCCATTTTAGATGCTCCTATGGCCTGTCCTTCCTCAGCAAAGACTTAGCTATCCTAAAAAAGCTCACTACAAGTCCTCGACGTACGACCACAACTGAGCCCCAAATTTTGGTTGCTAAGCAAGACAGTTGTTAAGTGAGTTTTGCCCCATTTTACGAGCTTTCCTGCCACAGTTAAGTGAATCACTGCAGTTGTTAAGTTAATAACACAATTCTTAGGTGAATCTGACTTCCCCATTGACTTTGCTTGTCAGAAGGTTACAAAAAATGGTCACATGACCCCGGAACACTACAACTATCATAACTATGAGTCAGTTGCCAAGCATCTGAATTTTGATCATGTGACCATGGGATGCTGCAATGGTGATAGTGTGATAAATGGTCACAAGTCACTTTTTTCAGTGTCGTTGTAACTTTGAATGGTCACTAAAAAAACTATTGTAAGTTGAGGGCTACCTTTAGAGGGCTATGTGCAGTTGTGATAAGAGTATTACTAGCAACACCACTTATATTGCTGCACCTTCCATTCTTTCTCATCTGATTAAGCCACATATTTTAAAAAGAAAAAACAATCTTCAAATTGTCTTAAGTCTCCCTGACCTATAACATTTGAAGCACATTATTTCCAGATCAGTGAATTTCATAAAGACTACAAGGATGGCGATTAATAAATTGTCAATGAATTGTCAATGAATTGTATTGTCCCAATACAAAACCTGATCTTTCAGTGAACTAGAACTATAGTGTATATTTTTAGATCTATAGAGAAAGTGTGCCTTGTCACTATGATTTTCCCAGGGCTGCATCCATTTTCAGATCACCCCCCATGGAGAAGCTTTATTTCCTTATTTAATCTGCCCACCACCCCATTAACTCAAGTTAAATCTAATTACCCTGGCATTTTGCTTCCATAAATAACCTTGAAAGCATAGCTGATTGCTAAAATAAGCTACTTGCAATGCCAGATTTGGGGGGGGGGACATAGATCCCACCAAACAGCAAAAATAAATGCATGTTTCATTAATGGAACATCTGCCGATACAGCCTTGAATAAAATAAACCTTTTCTCCAGTTCTTGCATTTTAGGGATAACTTTCTTCAGTGTTTTTTTTGAAGAAAAAAAAAAAAAAAGGTGCCGGAACTCACACACGTCATACAACCCGCCTTGCCTACCCTACAAGGTTTACCTTTGTAGTTGAAAAAAAAAACACCTTCAATTTTTAGTGTATCTAAAATACTAGGATTTTGTTCAAGGTAAGTTAATACTATTAATGTTACCATGCACTGTGTGGCTTTAAATTACAAGAAGGAATTTTATTAATCCTTTGGGACATTTACCACTGGCATACCCATTTAGTTTAATGAGTGGAAATGTCAGCTTTCTATGTGTAATGAAATTGGCCCAATAAAACAAAATTTGGTTGCTTATAAAAGATTGAATTATTTTTAAGAAGTTGTCAAACAAGGTGGAAAAATTTACATTTAATTTGAATATTGACTTGAGTTTAATATGAATATTGACTTGAAACAAATTAAAGTTGAAACTTTGTCAGTGAACAGATTACTTTTAATTTACCTTTAAATTAAACTCAATTTAATAAATAGATCTGATTAAACCTTATACTGTAGGTCTACCTTTACATCTGACCAATACATAATTAATATATATTATTATTATTAATAATACCTCCAAATCACAAGACATTGGCTTTATTCTTATTCTTCCCCTCTGCAGTTTGAATATAAAGTATAAAAGACTAAAAAGAGATTTTTGTAGACATCCCAGCCTTTGAACTACCCAAAGAACCGAAACAGCAAAGTTTCGCTGTTGGGCAAACTTCCACGCCAGCTGCCATGTTTATGTGTCTCCCACTACCACCATCGTCTTCCACACCGACCCAGCCAATCAAGCCACACTCTGGCTGTGGTGCTCTGGCGCCTCATGGCTCCTCCTAGAGGAGGCAGACAGCGCTGGAGGGGACCCCGCTCGCACCGTACTGCCAGTGGGGCATTTTCAAAACAAACGAGGATAGGAAGGGAAACAATAGGAAGAGAACGCAACTCTGGAAAATCCGTCGAAAAAAGGTGCCGGAACTCTGTTCCGGTGCGTTCTATGACAAAAAAGTCCTGACTTTCTTTCTCCAGGGAGAGATGTTGTCAGGAAGGCAATTGGTGGGGTGGGATGTGTGGAGTAGGCAAAGTTTGACAATTGTAGAAGTAGTACATTTGTTTTGTCTGTGAAAACAAAGGAACTTGCATACATGCAGGTATGCAAGTCCTAAGTCTGTGCAAGTCTGTGCAAATCTGTGCAAGAATGAATAATTAGGACTGCAGAAAAAAACAATTGTAACCAGCCTGCCTTCCACTGAGAACCTGTATACCACAGGAGCCAGAAAGACAGCTGAGAAAAATCTATAGACATCCTGGTCATAAACTGTTGCAACCTCTTCCCTCAGGATGCTGCTATAGGGCATTGTGTGCCAAAACAACTAGACCCAGGGACAATTCCCCCCCCCCATGCCATCACTCTGCTAACCACATAATTCTCACAGCACTGTGAGAATGCCTAAGGTTATCTAATCACATAATAGGACTGTATTACTATTATCCTTCTCATCTTTCCTATTACCTAGTCCGATTGGTGTCTTATGACTGTCACTTTGTTGGTTGTATCTTATGATTTATGACTGTACCTTATGGTTTATGATTTATCACTTTGCTGCTTGTATGTACATTGAATGTTTATGCACCAGTGACAAATTCCTTGTATGTCCAATCACACTTGGCCAACAAACAATATTCTATTCTATTTCTATTCCATTACCAAACTCTTGTAAAAATGAATGAGATATAGAAATATATGTTATTGGATAAAAATAACTCCAGAGATCTAGCATGGAATGGATACTGGAATCTGCAGTCTGCCAGTGTGTTGCTATTGATTCCATACTCACCTTGGGTATCTGTGTGGAGAAAATATAGGACTGGTGAGGTATGACTGCTTTTGACCATAACATTTAGAAGTGCTTATTCAGAAGAAAGCAATACCTTGGATTTTCCCTCCCAAAGCTCCAATTTAACAAGCCCTTTAAAGCCTTGAAAACTCAAGAGATACAGTAGATATGAATCATGCAGCATTGGACTTAAGGAAAAATTTAATGAGAAATTCCCTTTTAAAACTGTGGTGCTAAATATATACTGCTATGGATGATGGGAGTGCATTAGAGCCCATGGCTAGCCATCAGCTAGAAAAGTTTTGAAAAACTAACACAGGGATGAGAAAAGTGGATTAAAAATCAAAGAACAGTGAGGGAACCTAATAAGGGGTTTCAGATTTCAGGTTTTGAGAAATTGATAGTTGGTAGATAAGAGTTATTCTGTAAAACTCCATATAACTGCAAATGTGGATCTGAGGGTATTCCTTTAACAATTATACTTTCTGAAATTTGATGGAAATGGCTATTAGAAAAGTGGGAATTTGTCTTGTCTTGGATTTTCTTTTCTTAACCCCTGACAATGTGTGGGTAAAAGAACCAGTTGAGTGAGTGGCTTCAAATCCAAAGTTTTCTCTCCTCACCTATGTGCTCAGAACCCCCTGATTTACATTTTGCCCTTCTGCAAACTGTCCATAAGTGGACAGGTCCTCTACTAGAATGGAGCCTCCTTTCTTGGTGAAAAGGCAGCTCTACTATATCCTAAAATCTCCAGTAGGCAACATCAGGGGTCTAGATCTACATGGTATGCAGCACAATATGATAATGATGGTGATGATGTTGTTGATGTTGTTGTTGTTGATGGTGATATCCATTCAGTCATGTCCAATTCTTGGAAATTCTATGGGCCAAGTTTCTCCAAGTTTTCCAGTCTTACACTACTTGAGTGGTTCTATGCTCTTGCTGGTGTCAGTGTTGATAGTGTCTAGCTGCCGTGTTCTTTGGTGGCCTCATTTCCTTTTACTGCTAACTCTTCCAAGCATAACTGCTTTCTTCAGTGAATTCCCCGGCATGACATGGCCAAAATAAGTGAGGCACAGTTTTGTGATTTTGTCTTCTAGTGTTATGCACTCCAATACCCCCCCTTCCTCCAGTTGCCCTGCTATTGAATGTATTATTCCATTTAGAATTCTAAGAGGAAGGTGGTAGCTGCCCATCCCACATACATGATTCAAAAAACATAGAAACAATACAATACAATACCATACAATACAATACAAAAAGAATACAAAACAATACAAAACAATACAGAACAAAACATCAAAACCAAAACAAATTATTCCAACCATAAAAACATAATTCTTTGTTGGAAATTCTTCACTTCTTTAAGTGACCTTACCAGCAGAATCTCTCCTTGCTTCTAATTTTTTTTAAAAAGAAGCTTATAATAGGGAGGCGTGTTGCTTTGCTACTGCCAATATTCTTTAAACAGAAGTTTCGTCTATTGCTAATGGCTTTAGATCCAGTTCCCAGTTTATCCAGCAATGTCAGATAATTATTAGAAGCTTTTTTCCTTCAGATTAGCATTCAGACTTCTGCCCAGGTATTAATTAAATAGGTCAGATCTGTAAATCAGGAAAATAAGGCAGCAGGTCCATGTTGACATCTTTATTTATACACAGTGACTATGCTGTCAAGTTGCCCTAGAATGATGCTCTATTAACTTACTACAGTTGCTGATTTGTTTACCCCTGTTAGAGTTTGGCTAAATGGAGTCTATGATGAAGACAGGGACCAAAACAATTAAAATGTGTTGAAATGTTTCTGCTTCATCTCATGGCCATCAGTGTAGTAAGAGCTGGAAGAAAAGTGACACCTCTGCATAGGTAAGATTAGAAATTCACAGAAAACCCTTCTACGCTGTCCAGCAGTTCCAGTCCTGAAAGCAATCCTAGAGGACTGTTCTTCCAACGGCAGATGTGGTGGGCCCATATCAAACTTGTATATGCCAATGTGCTTGTAAATAAATAGGGCAGAAACTATACTCCAGTAAAAAGGCAGGACTGAAAGAAAAAAAGTTAAACTGAATATAGCAAGTGCTATTTAAAATTAATTATCTATGGAGATTCTCAGTCATCCAGGTCATAGTTATCCCAAAGATGCTTTTTCACCCATCAGGACAAGAGTCAGTAGTCCATCTGCATTTAAAAGACAAAGGCCACTCTTTCGAAGACAGCAAAGTCCACATTTTGGACAGAGAGGACCGCTGGTTTGAAAGAGGGGGTCAAAGAGGCCATCTATGTCAAAATTGAACAGCCGTCTCTCAACAGA